>NC_136490.1:154033917-154191417 GCF_053919585.1 Euprymna scolopes
TTCAAACACGGTAATGTTTGAATGATACATGATAGCAATCATTTATGAAGACATTTTTTTCAATCACTATAAAACTAACACTTCACCATATCATTCAAACACCAACATGTTGGAATTTATATACATATCATTCAAACACAGTAGTGTTTGAATGATATGTATGTATACTAGCAGGCCGCCAGGCATTGCCCAGTCGTAAAATACGCTTAAATATGATATTTTGATGAATGGAGATTTCGAACTTATTATTATATTATATTGAACTCAACATATACTAATGAAGTCAAAAGTTTTAAAAATGATTAGTGCGCCACAACCGAGAATCGAAACCAAAAGGTTTAGTTTACGATTTACTTTTTCATTTGACGTTAACGCCTGAGATATAAGGACATGTGTGCTGCAAAGCAAAAAATACAAACATGAACTAATAGCTATTACGCAAGCATATTCGTAAAGCCGCCGTTCGACCTTCACCTTGCACATTTCATTTTTTTCTTATTTTCACAATTTTGCACCCATTTTCCCCGGCTAAAACTTAAAATTTTTCGTATAAATTTTCTGAATTTACTTCAGCAGTGCTCAATATTTAATTATAGCATAACAGTAATAAAGGAAATATATTAATGGCAATTAAGCTATCAATAAACGCTCACTAAACTTGACGATTTGATACAGGAATGAAATACAAAGCCTCTGTATAGCTTCCTTGCTATAAATATATTTTCATACTTTACTATGTATGTATAAATAAATGAATATATATATTTACACACACACACACACACACACACACACACACACACACACACACACACACACACACACACACATATATATATATGCGTTTGTGTGCGGCTTTTAACACTTCGCAATAATTTTTACGGTGTCACTAATTATCAGAGATTGTTCGTTAGCTGATATCTATCAAATACTAAAATTGATACCAGCTACAATCATACGTCTAATGCTAACTGATAACGAAAAGTTGTAAATAATTATAGGTAAACGAATTTTATCACACACACACACACACACACACACACACACACACACACACACACACACACACATATATATATATATATATATATATATATATCAGAATCCTGACGCGAATAGGATGACAGATTAATTAATGCTGTGGTATCAAGTCTTACAAAAATGTACAAAATATTTTTGGGGGTAATATTTTTATATAAACGATTCCAGCTATATATATATATATATATATATATATATTAAGAAACTCGTTTCTTATCGTTGAGCACTTTCAGTTGAATTAACTCGGTCAATTTAGCTCTTATGCATAGATCATCGTATAACGATTAGATCACTCTCTGACTGATATAAAGAACATTTAAAATTAAAATGTTTAAATTCAACGTTGTTTCACGCGGTTAATGGTAGCCGAATGGATACGGTCCGTTCTAATCGAGCCAGAGATGGCCCGTGTTGCCGAGTTCGAATCTGTCGACTTGTGTTAATCGTGATGCCCTGCACTTAAGATTCCCGAAAGGATGAATCACTAGTGTCTGTAGGTATTTAATTATTATAGCAAAAAATAATTATTTATATATATATATGTTTTTAATTATTATAGTATATGTATATATAAATGTAAATTTGGTTCGTTAAAAGTGAATAAAACCATATTTCTACGTTACCAATTTATTTGAAATTTTCAGACAACTCATCTTTAGAGTCGAGGGATGTTTTATGTCATTAAAATAAATTTACCTCGCGAATTATTAAAATATTAAATAAAATATAAATATTTTTCGAAGTCGTTTTCTCTGAGACTTGCCCGGTTTTATTTCTGGTAACTTCCGTTTCAACTACTCTCGAATTACAAGTAAAAAAAAAAAAAAACTTACTCATGCAGAGAGTGATCAGTGCTGAAATAATAACGTTATTATTTAAAAAGCCATTCTTAACATGGGGAAGGGAGGGTGTTTTGTACCTATTCTGTACTTTAACCTTACAATTGAATAAAAACATATCAAAAAACTTTAATTAAACGTGGAAATACGATTAAAAAAAATAGCGCGGATAACTCTGCATTAGCACACACAAAAAATAATCCCATATTTTAAAAATTTAAATTAATTTATGTACTTACCAATTTTTTAATTTTAAATTCCTTTATTTATGTTAAGGCTTTTCACTTATAAAACATTATGTTTTAATTGTTTAGCTTCTTTTCACGGCATTGTTTACATAAAAAAGTTTGTTTTAACTTTTTCTAAACTGTTTCATTTTTACGGCATGCCTCAACGTATTATAAACACCATAACCTCCCCATGTAAAAAAAACGCCCTTCCATAAATCTCGAAAGCCGTTCTGAATATGGGGAGGTTGGGGGTGTTCATTCCGAAAGCCGTTTTAACATGGGGAAGTTAGGGTGTTTATAATATGCTAGGGCGATTCGTAAAATTAACGAAGTTGCTATCTATTATTTATTGCAAAAATTGCTTGAAATTTATTTATTTGACAAAAAAAAATTACATTTTGGTACTCCTTGGGCGTTGAGTTCCATGGCGACCAGCAGAAAAAAAATAATAGTCGCTCCCTTAGTCCCCCACCCCACCCCGCACGTAACATTTTATTTACTGACGTTGCCGTAACTAAACGATTATTTGTCACATTTACAAACATTTATTTATTTATTTATTTATTTTGAAAAAAGTTTTACTTTTTATGAATATTAAAAGAAAAATGGATACTCATGCAGAGAGTGATCCATGCTGAAATAATAACGTTATTATTTAAAAAGCCATTCTTAACATGGGGAGGGGAGGGTGTTTTGTACCTATTCTGTACTTTAACCTTGCAATTGAATAAAAATAAACATATCATAAAACTTTAATTAAACGTGGAAATACGATTTAAAAAATAGCGCGCGGATCACTCTCTGTATTAGCGCCGAAAAATGTTACTAAACATTTATTAATAATTTCTCACTTTCACAAACATTTGATTTTAAATTTCTTTTTAAATGACGACTTTTATCGACTTTTTTTTTAAATATCCCCCCCCCCAATAGTGTTTATTCCGAAATCCGTTGTTAACATGGAGAGGTTGAGGGTATTTATTCTGAAAACCATTCTTAACATTTGTGGAGGTGGACCTAATGTAAAAATAAATAAATAAATAAATAAAAAAAAAAACTAAATCATTTACTGATAACTTCTCACTTTTACAAATATTTTTTAATTTACATGCGTGGATGAACAAATTGTTGAATAGTGCGAAAACAAAACGTTTTTATAATAAACTTCGGGATAATTTTTTGGGTAAATATTTACATTTAGGTCCACCTCCACAATTTTCTTTTTTAAATGACGACTTTTATTGATAAATAAATTTACTTCTTCGCAACTTTCATTGATAAATAAATCTACTTCTTTGCAACGGGCACTGAGCCCCTTCCCTTTTTTTAATAGTATTTTCGGGTGGGTATGCTGCCAACAAATATCAGTTAAATTTTGCAAATAGCCCCCCCCCTCCAAAAGTGGTGTTTATTCCGGAAGCTGTTCTTGAGATGAGAAGGTTCGGGGGGGGGGGTGATTATAAAGTGGACCTAATCTAAAAAAAAAAGAAAGTTTTTTATGCGCACATAAGCAACTATGTTTTTTTATTAATTTTTTTAAAAACTTTTTTATTTAAAAATTAGTAAATTTCAATGAATAGAATAATAAATCATTTATCATTAATATGTGTTTTTGGTTTTGTGTTGAATGAAACTTTTTTTTTTCATTAAAACAATAATGAACCAATTTAAATCTTCCGGCATGTGTTTAAGGGTTACGAAATTATCAATAAATCGTTTAGTTACTAAGCCAACGTCAGTAAATAAAACATGTTACGTGCGCATGCATTAACCTTGACTGGGGGGGGGCTAAGGGAGCGACCATTAAATAATTATGCTGATCGCCATGGAACTCAACACCCAAGGAGTACCTAAAGTGCCACTTATGCACTTATGTTATCGTGCTATTTTTTAAAATAGTATTTTCATCTTAAATCCAAATTTTTAATATGTTTTTCTTTTATTAATTTGTTAAGTGAAAGTACAGATAACCCGGTCGGTTTCTAATGTGAGGAAAATCTAGCCCCCCCCCAAAAAAGGGGGACTCTGGATAATAACAAAACATTAAAATTGCCTCAGTCTCAAAAGATTTCTTCCCTACAGAATGAGGAAACAAACGGTGAAGTGTAGTTCACCTTCTGTTTCTCTCCCCCTCTCTCTTCCTCTCTTAATATCTCTCTCTATCCATCTCTCCCTTTCCCTCTCTCAATCTATCTTTCTCTCTATATCACCCCCTCCATCTCTCTTTGAGCCCCTTTCTCTCTCTAACTCCCTCTATCTCTCTCCTTTCCTCTGTCTCATCCCTCTCTGTTTCTAACTCTCCCACTCTCTCTGTTTATATATCAGTCCGTTTATCTCTCTATCTCCTCTTTCTCTATTTTCCTCTCACTTTCTCTTTTCTATCTATATATCTTCCTCTCTATCTGTCCATCTCTAATCCCTCATCCTATTTTAGTCTCCTAAATTAATTACAGTGAATAAGGCATTGTCAAAACATGGATAAATCCTATTTTAGTCACCTAATTTACTGACTGTGAGAATAGAAGTTATTTGGAAATTACTGCTACCTTGAACAGCACCAGAAGTAACTGGTAAAACCTTTCTAATTAAATTGATTTTGGCAGCCATTTGGTAACACAATGACATAGCCTTAGCCCTTGCTGCATGAGGAATACCTGCGACCTTGCTGCCAAGTAGAAGAATTATTTATTCTACTTTAAAACATTCAATTTTTCAAAAATCTCATGTTCGACATCTCCAAAACATCCAATATGGGGAAAAATATTGCAGAAATGCAAACTTATTGTTTAGGATGAATGCACAATGGTACGCAAAAAATCACTTGAGGCTCTTGGTCGATCCTTGCAAGATTTGCGTGGCAATGTCAGACCATTTGGGAATGCAGTAATATTGCTTGCAGGAGATTTCAGACAAATGTTACCTGTTATTGTTCAATCAACACCAGCAGATGAAATAAATGCTCGCCTCAAATACTCTACTTTTTTGTTCCATGTGAAGACATTAAACTTAGCTCAAAATATGTGTGTCCAGTTGCAGACTGTTCGATCCGCACACAAACTTTTGCATCACTTGTGGGAAATTGGGTACGAAAAAGTGCCAGCTGATCAGAGTTAAGGGCAAAATTCTTTGACTTTTAACTTCTGTAATTTCTGTAATTTTATTTCATCAAAAGAATAGTTAGTTTTAAAGGTTTTTGCAGATATTTAAATTATAAGAATTCCATTTCACTGAGTGAATGAGCTATTCTTGCACATCAATACAAAGATGCCTATGAACTTAACGCTATTATTCCATGAAAAATTCCAAGTGAGGTAGTCAAATACAAATCCATCGACACTTGTGAAAGCAGATAAAGTGGTTAATTATCCAACAGCTATATTTGCCAGGGATGCCACCGCATGTATTGCAACTGAAATTTGGTGTACTAATTATCATGTTGTGAAATATAAACCAATCCAAACTTTGCAATGGCACATAGCTTGCAGTAAAAAAAAATTAACAGACAATATCATAGAAACAACAATCTTAACAGGACCTTTCACAGATGAATATATCTTCATTCCATGCATTCCTGTGATTCCACCGGATACATCATTACACTTTAGGAAATTGAACTTTCCAATTTTATTGTCATTTGCAATAACCATCAACAAAGCACAGGGAACAATCTTTACAATTGTGGGCCTTACAGTTACACACTGACTGTTTTTTTTCACCTGGACAATTTATGTTACGTATTCAAGAGTCACCAAATCGGAAAATCTCTATATCAGTTAAGAAAATGGAACAACAAAAACTGTGTACCCATGCAAAATGGAAATTTAAACCTATAAGAAACATGCCTTTTCTGATTTTGGAACTTTTTTCCATTGCGCCAATTTGAGCCACAGCAACGCGTGGAAGGGTACAGCTAGTATATATATATATATATATAATATAATTTTTGGTTCGTTCAAAGTGAATAAACCCATATTTCTACGTTACCAATTTAATTGAAATTTTCAGAAAATTTATCAGTAAAGTCAAGGAATGTTTTCATGTTATTAAAATAAATTAAGATCGTTAAGATCACAAATTTTAAAAATATATCAATTAAAATAAAAATGTTTTTCGTAACTGCGAGACTGCCCGCCATTTTATTTCCTATAGAAATGAGCCTTTCACGTGCACCATACGTTGACGACTTCGAATTACAACATTTAACTATCTAATTAATAGATGGGTAAAAAAATCCCTATTTTTTAAATTATGTATATATATATATATATATATATATATATATATATATATATATATATATATATATATATATTTACTTTAACCTTACAATTGAATAAAAAACATATCATAAAACTTTAATTAAACTTGGAAATGCGATTTAAAAAATAGCGCGGATCGGTAAGTGCACTAGCACCATTTGTTTATCTTAATTTTTTATTCTTAAAAGCTTTCCGGGCGAAGCCTACCTAAAAGAAATTTGTCTAATTCTTAATTTCTTATGTTATTGAAAAAAAAAAAAAAAAAAAAAGAAGCATCCCGGAATTTTGATAAAATTTTCCATTATGTTATTGGAAAAAAAAAGAAGGTAAATATGAAGAATTACTCCACCCTCGAAAATTCCTTTAAAATTACCACTCTTATAGGTTTTCCGGATCGCTGAAAATGAAAACAACGTTTATAATTAAGGCAAACGAGTAGGTTCCAAGATATGAAGAAATGTTAGTTTAAAAAAGTGGAGGATCACTTTTCCATAATAATTTAACCTAAAATGATCACCCAATTTGTGGCCACGATTTTTTTTTTTGGGGGGGGGTCTTTCTTTCTACTCTTGGAAAATCCTTTAAAATTACCTGGTTAATTTGGTTGGAGGGGCGCCTCCCACCGCCTCACACCAAATGTAAACAAAAGTTTTGTAAAATATTAAACAGTTCTTCTGTTCAGTTAATGTGGGCACGTTACTTATGTTAAAACAGTTAAATTGCATAAGCACCCGTTAAAAAACTATACAAATTCTATAATTGAATATCCCCTCCAAAAAAAGAACGAAAAACAAATCGGCAATTCCCCCCTAAAAAAATACAGTGGGTGCATTTCTTCATATCTTGTAAACTACGTGTTTACTGGAATTTTAAAGGATTTTCCGAGGGTGGAAAGAAAGTCTTCCCAAAAAATCGTGGCCACAACGTGGGTGATCATTTTACGTTAAATTATGATAGAAAAGTGATCCTCCACTTTTTTAGAATTAACATTTCTTCATACCTTGGAAACTACTCGTTTACCGTAATTTTAAACGTTATTTTCGTTTTCAGCGACCCCGAAAATATTAAAGAGTGGTAATTTTAAAGGAATTTTCGAGGGTGGAGTAATTCTTCATATTTACCAAAAAAAAAAAAAAAAAAAATAGCATCCCGGAATTTTGATAAAATTTTCCATTTTCTCACGTGCGTATATAACAAAATACTTTTTTGGGTGGCCGTTGAGTTCCATGGCGACCAGCAGACTTATCCACTCATGTAAATTAAAAATGTAAGTGAGAAATTATCAATAAACGATTTAGTTACTTTTTTTTATATACTTCATGAAAAGTACGTGAGAAATTATTAATAAATGTTTAGTAACTTTTTCCTTTTATTATTCTTAAGAAGTAAAACTTTTTTTAATCATGAAAAGAGTTAAGCCAACGTAAATAGATAAATGTTTGTACACGTGACAAATTATCAATAAATGGTTTAGTTACTTTTTTTTTATTATTTATGAAAAGATTTAAGCCAACGTAAGTAATGTTTGTAAAAGTGCCAAAGGCAACGTAAGTAAATAAATAACGAAAATATTACGTGCGCATGCGTTAGCCTTGACTGAGGGGGACTAAGGGACGACCATTAAATAAGTCGTCATGGAACTCAACGCCAAAGGAGTACCAAAAATAGTTTTCATGATATGAAGAAATTTCTTTTCCGAAAAGTAGGTGATCACTTTTCCATGTAAATTTAGCTTAAAATGGGCACCCACTCTCTGGCCACCTGAGGAAGGGGGGCATTTATTTTCGTGTTTATTGGTTTAAAGGTTTTTTGACAAGGCAGTTTAGTACGCGAGTGCATATTTAACAGCCTTCGTTTATGCTCGCGTGTAGCGTAAACAAAGGCTACGTTTGTGAAATGGAAAATAGTCCCAGAGTTCAGGGTTTATTACCATGCAAAAGAAATCAAACAAAAAACTTTTTAGCCAAGAAACACACAGAAAATTTTTTAAAAATAGCATCCATTTTTTTCTATCGAATTCATTTGCTCTTTTTATTGAAAACTATTTTCTCCCGGATTTTTGATAAAATTTTCCATAAAGTTCGTATATAACAAAAAAAATTTTTTTGTAGATTTCGGTGTGCTAAAAACGAATCTGCAAACCGTTTCCGTCGCAAAAAAAAAAATAGTTTTTATGATATTAAGAAATTACTTTTTCGAAAATTAGGCGATCACTTTTCGATGTAAATTTAACTTAAAATAAGCACCCACTTTCTAGCCACCTGAGAGAGGGGGGGATTTTTTCCCATGTTTATTGGCTAAACAGCTTTCGTTTATGCTCGCGCATAGCATAAACGAAGGCTACGGCTGTGAAATGGAAATAGTCCCAGAGTTCAGGGTTATTACCATGCAAAAGAAATCAAACAAAAAACTTTTTAGCCAAGAAACATACAGAAAAATGCCCCTCACTAAGGTGGCCAGAAAAGAGTGCTCATTCTAAGTTAAATTTACATTGAAAAATGATCATCCACTTTTCGAAAAAGTAATTTCTTCATATCATGAAAACTTTCGTTTTGCGACGGAAACGGTTTGCAGATTCGTTTTTAGTAACCGAAATCTACAATAAAATATTTCGTTATATACGAACATTAGACGGGCCTTAAAGTAAAATAATACCGGATTTTGGGGTCAGATTTGCCGTTTAGTTGTGCAAATATCATCAAACCAGGAAATCACTAAAAGGGACTCTTAAAAGTCGTCACTTGTATCGAGCAAAAGTTTAAAACCACTGATTATATATCAGCCTACGTCACAGTAACATATATTGAGTGAGTTCCTAACAGTATTTTGTATAGTTTTTTAGTTTAAACTAATTTTCCCAAAATTTCCCCAAACTTAACGTGTTCGATAGTCTGCCACCATTTGTATTTTTGAAATATACCGATAAATACTGCATGTTTATGAACCGATTAAACATTATACATTACATAAAAACACTACAATCTTATCCAGTAAGGTAGAACATTTACGTTTCTTTCCTTTGATAACATTTATTTGTTATATATTTATTTTTTGACAACTTCTTTGTATCTGTGTTTAGTAATACAAACCCTTTTCATTTAATGTAACGTTTAGTCGGCTCGAAAAACAGTGTTTATCGGTGTATTTGAAAGATACAAATGGTGGCGGACACTGTTGATTACGTTAAGTTTGAGAAAGTGAGTTAAAACTAAAAAAACTATACAAAATACTGTCACAAACCCACCGATTATGTCAGCCTATGTCATGGTAACATATATTCGGTGAGTTTTTGACACTGTATTGTATAGTTTTTAGTTTTCAACTTACTTTCTCAAACTTAACGTGTTCAACAGAGTCTGCAACCATTTCTGTTTTTCTAGCGGATTAAACATTTTACATTACATAAACACATTAAACAATTATCCGGTTTGGTAGAAACGTAACTTACCTTACCTTTGCTTTCATTTATTTGTTTTTGGACAACTTTTTCGAATCTGTGTATAGTAACCCCCCCCCCCCCCCATCACTCAAATATTAATTACTAACTCACATTTTTGTATACAGAAAAAAACAAAACATTTAGCGTTTCAACATTTTTGCTACGTTCAGCTTTATCCACTGATTGTTGATCGAGCCCAAGCCATGATTGACGGTAATCCCGAGAATCAGGATCCAATTCTGCAAGAGTACCATTTTTTTTTTCATTTTCGCCCATTTTTTACTTTTTGGAGTGGATTGCTTTACTAAGAATATAAGAAACATGCATTTTCTCTTTTTATTAGAATTTTCCATTACACCAAATTGAGCAACAGCAAAGCGTGGCAGGGTACAGCTAGTATATATATATATATATATATATATATATATATATATATATATATATATATATATATATACAATCGGTATTTGATTGATACCAACTACAAAACCCTGTCTCATGATTCGTGACACCGTAAAACTAATAGCAAAGTGTGAAAGCTGTGTGTTTTATTTTTATCTGCACACACGCACAAGCACACACACACAGACGCACCTACAGACCCACGCACACACATACATATATCATGTTTTTAAAAACTACATACAATAATGTTTTGTTAGAATGAATGAAAGTAGTTTCAAACTTAGACTTAATACAAAACATCTATTTTGTAAGCAAAATATTTTTTCATTCGTGTTTATTTTTCAGAGTGTCATGTAAGAGATTATAGTTGGTTTGGTTGGTTTTGTTTTACGGCATATACACACTTTTCTGGTTATTTGACGCAGCGATTTCGAAGAAAAAGTTTTTTAATAGAATATATGTTTTTTCAAGTCAGTTTCTATTTAATCCATAGCTGGGGCCCTAACAGTTACTACCACTCTGGGTCAGAGTGGACCTGGGAGCAATGGTAATTAAAGGGTGGCTCCACATTCCCCAAAGCCCACAAGCTGGGGCCTCACCATCGGATATAGTTTAAGGTCATATCCAGGAGCAAAGAGATTATGCAGACTTGTGTGTGTAATGCAGATACACACACATATTTAAATGCATATTCATATATATATATATATATATATATATATATATATATATATATATATATATATATATAAATATAAATATATATACATACATAGACATATGCATACATGCATGTATATGAACACATACACACCTACACACATAGATATATGTATATACATATATAAATATATATATATATATATATAAAAGTGACAGTGTCTGTCTGTGTGTGTGTGTGTGTGTGTGTGTCTGTCTGTCTGTGTACATTTCCCTACACAATATCTCTGTCAATTTTCAGTCTACAGACTCGAAATTTGATATAAAGGGTACTGAGATTTGGGAAAATCTTTGTAATCCATTTTCGGCCAGAAATTTGGCTGTTAAAGGGTCAAAGTTTTGAACTCTACTAAACTCATTCGACAATTTTGGGTCTAAACACGTAAAATGTTAGATATAGGTTCCTTGGCCATGGATCTAACTTAATAAGTTGATTTGAGTCCGAAAAAATAAATGTTAAGGGGTCATAATTGGGCACAAAGTTTAAAGTTACTCAGACAATTTCTGGTCTAAACATTTGAAATTTTACATAAAAGGTATTAAGAGATAGGGTAAGCTTTTTAATCGGTTTAGGGTCGAAAATTTAAGCTTCCGAGAGTTCAAAGTTCAAAAGATTTGACCTTTGCAGTGTCTAGCAAACTACTCACCGGAGTTTTGATCTAATTTAAAATTTAAAATTCACACGTAACAGGTATTCAGGCAGGCGGCAAGCATTTTAATCAGTTTTGGGGCGAGAATTTGGCTGTCAAAATGTCAAAGTTGAAAGTGTTGACCTTTGCTGATTCTACGAAATTTCTCCGCCAATTTTGGGTCTAAAGACTTGACATTTTAAATGCGGTAACTTGGACACGAGTAAAACTTTATATTTTGATTTGAGACCAAAATAATTAATGTTAAGCGGTCAAAATTGGCGTCCAATTTATGAAAAAAATTACCTCTGCAGTCTCTACGAAATTACTCAGACAATTTTGGGTCTAAATAGTTGAAATCTTACATAAAGTGTATTCAAAGGTAGGGCAAGTTATGAACAGTACAAAGGGGCCGAACAAAGCCGGGCTGAATTGCTAGTATATATATATATATATATATATATATATATATATATATATATATATATATAACACGTAAATTAATGTATATACATTAATATATATGCATGTATGTATATATATATGTATGTATGTGTATGTATGTACACATATGTATATATATATATATATATATATATATATATATATATATATAAACACGCATACATATAAGAACTATTTAGAACGCTATCATACATAAGGAATAGTAATGTGAGACTCTATTTACATCTTACGAATTAAAAATAAATAAGGAGAATTCACATAACTTTGGAAGTTAAAACTCTTATGAATAACACAAGAAAGTTGGGTTTTGAAATGGATTATAAAAGTAGAGGTTCAAAAGTATTAAATCATAAAAAAGTGGAAGAAAACAAATGAGAAAATGTGAGTCGAAAAAGAAAGTATTGAACTGTTAAAATGGGAGGAGGGAGCGTATGAGAAACTTAAATTGCGATCCTTGATAATTGAGGAAAGAGGTCGAAAACGTAAGAAAAAAGATATATATATATATATATATATATATATATATATATATATATATATATATATATATAGCATGAAGATAGAAAGAACGTGAAATATATAAACAGAGTGGGAGACATCAGAAGAAAACATTAATATATATATATATATATATGCATATATATATATACACAATAACATATATGTGTATATATGTATATATGAGTGTATTTATGTATATTTATATATATGTATGTGGAAATATATTTTTTATATTTCACGTTTTATTTATACTAATCCTTTAATTTTTGAAGCTCAATGTAATTATAGAGCATATAACAAACAATAACAAAAGTCCATATTCCAAATTGCAAGATATTACAATTACAAGTACTTAATTGAATAAAGTGTAAGATGGTCAACATTTTCAAATTTGGAATATAGGCTTTTATTATTTATTTGTTATATATATATATATATATATATATATATATATATATATATATATATATATAATTTCCTCTTCTAACGATCCCTATGCTGTTGTCTCAGTGACTGTTATCCTCGAGTGGTCTTCAGGTCTCGATATGTAGTTATTACATTTAAATATATATATAAGTGGTGATGACCCTTAAATGTATACATATATGTATGTATATATGTATGTATGTATGTATATTAAGTTCCGGTATTAAGTTAATTTGAATCACTACCAAAATTTCTTCAAAAGTGCTCAATACAAGAGATTCACTCGAATCTCTGATTAGGAAAAAACTGTTTAAACGTTGATCGATTCGCGTGGACTCATTACTATGTTTATGTTGAGAGAGAGAGAGAGAGAGAGAGAGAGAGAGAGAGAGAGAGAGAGAGAGAGAGAGAGAGAGAGAGATTGCGAGCTATCAAAAATAGTTAAAGAGAGATGAACAGATAGCTAAAGACCGAAGGAATAACTTTGGAAATGAAATAGAAAGAGAAAAGGAGTGGTAGAATGATAATAGATAGATAGGGATATATAATAGGAAGATATAGATAGAGACAGATAGATCGATATAAATAGAGAGAAAAGGGGAGAGTAGGTGCTTGGGAGTTCTATAACTTCTTTCATTGCAACAAGTTAAATCAACTTGTTTCTATACAATGCGGTAGGCGGTACTTAAACAACAAAAAAGCAAACAAATCAAAAGAAAAGCAGATGAAAACAAGGAACAGAGAAGAAACGGAAAAAAGAAGCAGAAGAGAAAAAGAAGAAAAGACAATGGATATTGCCCAAAGAAACGGGGTTCTAAAAAAAAAAGATTAAAGAAGAGAGAGAGAGAGAGAGAGAGAGAGATTATAATTAGAATGGGGGGGGGAAGATAATGAAATAAACTTAGAAAAACTACAAAAACTCCCGATTAATTAGCTGATAAATAATTTATAGAAAAAAAGACAAACAGGCTATGACGACGAATAAGAAATACAATACTCAGTTGGAGCCGACCATCGTTGTTACGCTGGCGCTTGTTGCAACGTTAACAGCAGCAGCCAATGTAGTCTCAAACGTTGAGCGACAGTAGTTTCCCCGCGTTAGCGCTGAAGGATTTCTCCTACTTTTCCGAACTCTTTCGCTTTTGCTCTCGTACGTTTAAAGCGAGACGGACGTTTTTCACATGGAATTGCTTGCGCACGCACCCTGACCATCATGGACGCACTCTTATGGTAGCCAAAAAAAAAAAAAAAAAAAAAAAAAAAAAGAGAAAATAACTTTTTTTTCTCTCTCTCTCTATATATATAGTGTATAAAAACATAAAATAAAAAAAATATATATATTTAAAGGCGAAAGTGACTGCGTAAGTTGGAGTGATTTGTTCGATAATTGACTAATTCTGTCTTTTGTTTTGCGTAGAGAGAGAGAGAGAGAGAGAGAGAGAGAGAGAGAGAGAGAGAGAGAGAGAGAGAGAGAGAGAGAGAGAGAGATGTACCTGTATAGGTATCATCCAGCGCTACCGAGCGAATGACAAGACACGCCGAAGATCGGACGATCGAGTCTTCTTGCCGTATTCTTCGCTCACGGAAATGCCAATTTGGACATTTTACCGACCAGACAAGAAGAAATTAACCCCAGTAAGTAAGTAACAGCAAGCTAAACTTGTTTCTTCTCTTTTAAAGATAAGAAAAATATTGGCTTAATGTTTGTTGGTTTTTTATTTGTGTTCACAGGTGAAACATATTTCTAGTTTAGTTGAATAATTTGAAAGATTCGAAATCAAAGTAAAGAAAAAAAAAAAAACGTTTCTGCGTTTAGTAAAAGTTGAAAAGTTGCAAGTTGTCACGTACGCCCGTGAAATTACCACCAGTCGACGTTTGCTGGTAAAACAATTTAAAGCAATTAAAAAAAAAAAGAACACTTTAAAAGAAACAATTATAGCATTTCATTTCAGACACACACGCACAATTTTTATATACGATATGAAAAGAAACAGGAAACTGGGGAGGATTCAGTAATTATAAAAGCGAGTGAACTTATGAACAAGAAATTAAAAAAAAATGCCTGGCAAATATACTCGGTGAACAAAGTCCAAGAGAGATATGAACAATTGCACTTTAAGGGACGGTTAAAACCTTAAAAAGATCTCATAAGTTAGCGGGTGAATGTCTGGCATACGGTAAGATGCGCCATCCCCAGCTAGAACAAAATAATATTATTTTTAGTGTGAACACGCACGCACGCGCGCACACACACACACACACGCGCGCGCATATACAAATATCCGAATGTACTTGTAGTTAGTAGAGCCTTTTGACAACGAGGAGTGTAGTTTCTGTTTTGATAGTAGACGTCACCTTATGCTTCTCGATTGCTAGAGAAGAAATCCTTCGAGACAGAGGCATAATTCGCCCAAATCCAAACTGCCCGCTTTGAGAAGTAGGATTTCCCTCACATTAAATATCGACCTTGTATTTTAATCTGTCCCCGTGGGGAGACAAGTAAATAGGAACATTGCCACCTGATTTCTGCTAAATACCATCAGTGTTCCTTGCCCGAACGCAAAAGACTACCTCATAAATATATCCGGTTAACCAAGTTGTTAGAAAGATGCAAACAATTGCACTGAAACGAACTATTAGAATCGTAGAAAAAGATCTCTCGGTTAGAATGTATGAGACAACGGGTGAATGTCTAGCATCCGGTAGGATGCCCCATCCCCAAATATAACAAAATGATGGGAAGAAACGGAGAAACGGAAGTGTGCCGGGTCTTTAAACGAGTCATTCTACATTCTAATAAATTATGTATTGCAACTTTTGTTGGTTTGAATCTCAAACAATGACGGAATATTGAACAGGCTTACTTAAATACGGGGGGGGGGGCTAACTATTATTAAAGAGAGATCACTAGTAAACGGCGGTATGATAATCCGTCAGGTGAGTTGCACACATAAAAAGTATATAAAATTTTAAAACAATAAAAAACGGAGTATCATTTTGTTTTTTTTTTTAAATTATTTTTGGAATCCTTTGGAAGATTTCATAATTTGTGAATTCATTCTTTTATTTTTCAGATTGTTATCCTTATCTTCATGTCTGTTGTTGTTTCACTGCGTTTCGGCAAGCTCATCAGTTGGCCTTCTGATTTGTGAGACAATTATGGAAGGCAATAATTACCAGGGATACAATAACAAGACTCAGCATTCCTATCCCGTCGCGGTTAATCACATGAAAAAGGCCGAAGGATGAGTTGGCCGAAACGTGTTGAAGCAACAACAACTATGAAGATGAGAATAACAGTAAAAAAATAAAAATAAAAATGGATGCAAAAAAAAAAAAAAAAAATGCGGTGCACCCACGTTATCAGGGAAAACTCATAAATAAACGTCTGTTGGTAAAATGTAAATGATTTGCGATGAAAAAAAACGGGAATCTATGAATCTTTATTGTACCTCAAATCCCAGGTAACACCGAGTGATTCTGCCATTTATCGGCCATTGTTAATGACTAGTACGAGAACTTCTTGTAAGTTATTATTAAAATAATTTGTACAAATATTATAAGCATGGCATCGAAACAAACAGAGCATGTTAAACAGAGACTGGAATCATTGCTTTACTAATTAATACAATCGGAGATGTTGAAAACAAAACCAATAAAGACAACATTGTTAGCAAGGCTATTGTAAATAACAAAACAATCCGTATGGAAACGAAAAAGACATCTATTAATTATTATGTAAACATGTTTCATATGTACAACTCATTGCATACGTACACACAATTATTTCGATCATGTGTACACACACACACTCTGATGCATACACGCACACACACACACACGCGCACACACATATTGTATGAATATAAAAATATATACTTTTTGAAAATATATTTTGTTTATAAAATCGTCAGAATTGTTTTGAATAAGCTCAATAAAGATGCATTATCATCTTCAGAGCATACTATGAATTTACATTCCCGTTATACGAAAAGACAATCCACAATCATGATTTTCCATTTTTTCATATTCATTTATTTATTTAAAATATTTATTTATTTATTTATTGCATATTTATTTATTTTATAATATATTTATTTATTTTTCAATTTATGTACGAATCTTAATTTTAAAATTTTCCATCAAAAGTATATATAAAATATTTAAAAACAATCTCCTATGAATTTTAATTAAATAAATAAATGTATGTATATGTATATATATATATATATATATATGATATAAAGCTGAACGTGTGTGTGTGTGTGTGTGTGTGTGTGTGTGTGTGTGTGTGTGTGTGTGTGTGTGTGTGGTACCGATTAGGCTCCTATATGGTTGACTATTTTAAAAAACTGATTACATATAATGATAGAAGATGTATCGAGACACGGGATTGGGTATGTTTGATCTGGCAGAACGGTGGTTCATTAAAATTGTGGGGTCTGCGTTCCCGTCTAGTCCACAAAGTATGGAAATAAAAAATTAAAAAAAAAAAACGCTTACAAGTGTTTTTGATATAGATGTACATAATAATACTTTGATAAGTATATTTTAACTTAAATAGCGATGGTATAATAAAATTGTAGGGTCTGCGTTCGCGCCTGGCCTCCATAGAATGGAATTAGGCACAAAATTTAATAAAGACTTTTCATATCTATCTGTGTAAGTATACTTTGATAATTATGTTTCAGTTTGAAAAGACATGGTATAATAAGATTATTGGGTGTTCGTTCGCACCTAACCTCCATAGAATGGAAATATGCCACAAAGTTTAACAAAGTATTTTAATATAGATCCACAGAATATTGTGATAAGTGTTTCAGTGTGAACAGGTATGGTATAATAAATTATGGGGTTTATCTATTTTATTTTTACTTTCATCATATTTTCCTTTGGTTTTGATACCCCCAAATTTAACCCAAATTTACAACCATTCCTTTTCATAACCTATCATACTTTCATAAATCAGAGTCCATTTTCTGTAGGCTGTTTTTGAACCCAGTCAACGACGGTTACTTTTGCTAGTATATATATATATATATATATATATATATATATATATATATATATATATATAAAAGTGAACGAGTCTGTGTGTCTGTTTGTGTGTCTGTCTGTGTACTTTTCCCTACGAAATAATTCTGTCAATTTTTAGTCTACAGACTCGAAATTTGATATACAGGGAACCCAGATTTGGCCAGACATTTGACTGTTAAGGAGTCAAAGTTCAACGATTTGATCTTTGGGAACTCTACCGAACTCCTCCGCCAATTTTGGGTTTAAACACTTGAAATTTTAGATATCGCTTCGTTGGACATGGACCTAATTTAATAACTTGATTTGAACCCAAAACAATAAATGTTAAGGGGTTATAATAAGGGTCAAAGTTAAAAAAAATTGACCATTTTTTTTGTTTTGTTTTTTATTTTTTTGTTTGCTCAGCATACACCTCCAAACACCCGGGCAACGCTGAGCTGAAATGCTAGTATATATATATATATATATATATATATATATATATATATATATATATATATATATATATATATATATATATACATATATATATATATATATATATTATGATTGTGAATGGAATTGTTGCGATAACAAAAATGGAAATTTTATATATATATTGATATATATATATATATATATATATATATATATATATATACATATATATATAATGTTGATGTGAAAAGTGAATTATATATATATATATATATATATATATATATATATATATATATATATATATATATATTCCAGGTGAGAAGTATTTTAAAGTCATAATAAATGAATTTAATGAGGTTATTAAAAGCGCTGAATAAAAGAAGAGCAATGAATTGTTTCTTTCCGTGGAAAGCAATCATTTATTAAATCACCTAATGTGGACTTCTGGTTTTAACCGACCATTTTTCATTAACATTAGCATGTGCAGTGTCGTAACGATACAAATTTGTTTAGATTAATAAAAAATATATACACACGTATATATATATATATATATATATATTTATATATATATATATATATATATATATATATATATATATATATATATATATATATATATATATATATATGTTAGTGATTGAACAATTCCAATATTTTTCCCGATTCCGGTACAATTACCGATTCCGATTCTTTTAAAATCTTGTAATATTTAGTTATAAGTTTTGTCTTATTTATTTATTTTTGGTTACCGCAGAAACTTATGTAATATGCACATATGTTATCTCAGACGTAAACAAATACATTTCTTGCCGTGTATTTATAGATATTAGTATTTCTAGTAGTTGAATATCAATAAATAATTTGTTATTTCATCATTAATACAAACACAGAAAAATACAAAACAGTTAAAAGGTTACGTTTTGTACTGGAAACTTAGGCCTAACTTTTTACGAACCGATTCCAATATTTTAAAAGTTCAGATTTTTTTCGATATTGTTTGTTTGTTTGTGTGTGTGTGTGTGCGCGCGCACGTACGTGTGTGTGTGTGTGTGCATGTATACGGGTGTGTGTGTGTGTGTTTGTGCGTGCGAGTTCGTTTCCTGTGGTCTCCAAAACAGTTAGATGGATTTTATTTGCAATTTTACACAAATGTACCTTATGTATCGTGGAGTGTTCTTAGATATTTTTGTATCAGGATGTCTACCGTATCGAAAAGAAATGATCGAAAAATCATGTTAAAGATTAAACACTGATTTTAACTAGAATTAACACCCTTATAAAGCCTAACAGCACAAGTGCATTTGAGAAGTTTTTCACTGCACAAACAGAAAGGGGCGGCGTATAAAATCAACAGTAGGTTCGTTAATAAAACAGGTGCGCGTTCAAAGTGAAAGTTTCTGGCTAGAGCACAACTAAAATAATATTTTTGGCATGTTAAACTTTAATTGAAGCTATTATTTAAATATAAGCGTTTTATAAAATCAAGAATAAGTTTATCTACTGAAATGTAAACTACAATATATTGTGGACTAAGTCACTGCGAGGAAGCATATAGAGCTACCTCACCTGTGCAATTCGATGCGTCCCTGACTAGAGCAAGCAATCACTCGATTTGATTGAAAAATGTCCGATTTCACGGATTTCGATGACGATAAAAGTCATCGAAGTGGGGAACATTCATTAATCCTCATTCAATCCCCAGCAACGTCGGGAGTCCCTGCTAGTATATATATATATATATATATATATATATATATATATATATATATATATATGTGTGTGGTTTTATATATGTATATGCATTTATATATATATGTATTTATATTTATATATAGTAGTAAGTTATAAAATATATATGGCAATTAAGCTTAATAGCTTAATTGCCATATATATTTTATAACTTACTACCTAATTCTATCTACGTATTGAGCACTGTTGAAGTAAATACTTAAAGTTTAGGCATAAATTCATACTTTCGTATATTTATGTGATTAAATTAAATAATCACATATACATATAAATACATATATATATATATATATAAATATATATATATATATAAATACATACATATATATAAATATATATATATACATATATACTTATCCACATATAGTACTGTTTCGTTGTATCACATCTGATCAGTGCGGCTAGACAAGCACCTTTCTCTAGCCGGAGATTGAAGCTACAACAATCGCGTTGATAGTAAGATGAAACTGTGCACATAAAAAACAAACATAATTTATAAACGATTTGAAAAGTTTCGTGCAAACCGTATCAGCAGAGCAATCCAGAAAAGGTTTTTTCTATGAAAAATGTTGCTAAAACCCGATTGTATATCGATAAACTATCAAATATAAAGAAAAAATAATGAAAGAAAAAAAGTGAGGAGATGGAGCGAATAGAAATGAGAATACTATTCAAACTACCATCAGAAATAATATGTAATAATGATTGATTTCTGAGAACTAATTGAAGGAAAACTATATAAAAAGAGACATCTAAGTTAGTTACACTCAGTGAATGGAGAGTATTGAAATATATCTGAAGATTTGCTAATTTTTAGATTAAAGGAAAAACAATCGGTTGTTATTATGGAGAAATCGCGGGAAGAGATTGCGTTTATTTTAATTCCAATTGCACCTTTTGGAAGAACTGGAGTGTTAAAAAAAACAGACTTTAAAACTGAAAAAGAATTAATTTACCCCCCCCACCACCAAATAAATAAGAATATCGGCATAGACTAATGCCACTCCAAAAAGTCGTGAAAGTTCAAAGATGATGGGAAGGCCGAGGAGAGAAAACACTAACCAGACCCATAAGTGCGAATATAAATAGGTCTGTGTGAGTGTTTATTGCCATTCAAATTCTAATTAAGACCAATCGTCGTCCCCACGGGAAATCAATGGTAAGCAGCTGTTGCGATAATGCAAAGATATTTGCAAAAATTATCAAAAGAGGTGGAAAGTACTGGAGATTTGGGGGGACTTGTTGTCACCCAGACTTCAGGGATCACAAAGAGTCGTTGTCAGTGTGTAATCTTTTATAAACACCTATGTGAGTACAAATAGTAGTATTAGTAATAATAATAATAATAATAATAATAATAATAATAATAATAATATTAATAATAATAATAATAAAAACAATAATAAAATAATGATAATAACAGCAATAAAACAATAAGAACAACAGCAGCATTAATAAAAACATAATAGAACAACAACAACAATAATAATAATAATAATTATAATAATAATAGTAATAATAACAACAGCAGCAACAATAATAATAATAATAATAATAATAATAATAATAATAATAATAATAATAATAATAATAATAACCGCGCCTTTCTTCTTTTTTGTATGTGTTTCACCATACGCTGGCACCACACCAAATAAGTGAGGAGGGTCAAGGAGGATAGAAAGACCGAGAAGAGAAAGAACTAGCCAAACCTCCGCAGGTTGATTGCAAAGCAGATTGGAACCTTGGGGAGGCTTATTGCCACCTATATTCCAGTGAAGATTAATGGTCGCTGCCAACGAGAAATTAATAGTGGGCATCTGTTGCGATAACGCAAATTCTTTTGCAAAGATTATCGAATGAGGTGGAGAGTACTGGAAATCTGGGGGAACTTGTTTTCACGCAGACTCCAGGGAACACCACAAGTTGTTCTCAAAGAGCAATCTTTGATGATGTTATTACTCCTAGTGAGTAAACAATAAAGACATGTAAAAGCAATATCATTATAATTTAGTCCTATAAGAAGACGCGAGGACATTGGAAATAGTTAGTATCACAGAAAAAGGACAGAAAATCTGATAATTGAGAAAACCATCGATCCCTCAACAGGAAAGGAAATGGAGATTACTCAAATTTTATAAAAAATAAACAGAAATCAACAAGAAAATAGTGAACAGCTGTTGCGAAGATGCAACTGATTTGAAACAGTGATCGAAAGAAACGGAGACTACTTGAAAGTCAAACAGCAGAGAAAAAGTGCACGTTAAATCTTGTCGTATTGAAATAGTTGGAAAGTCTAACACGCTCGAAGTGAAGAAATCGTGTTGTCTTGAACTACATGCATTTTAATAGAAGTTTTCATCACTTAAAAAAACTGTAGTAAATAGTCGGTCGGTGAGATCAAAGTGGTCGTTTAAACAGGATCAAAATAATGGTTTTGAACATAAACGACTGAGAAAAAAGTTTTTAGAACAGAAGGAATAATATTAAATAGGCGGCAAAAGCAAAGAGTCTGAAGTGAAGGGCGCTACGTGTAGTGGAGACTTGCATCTTTGTAAACACTGCTAATGTTTTCTTAGTGTCAAATTAACATTGTGAAATTATTACAACAATAATAACAATAATAATAATAACAATAATAATAATAATAATAATAATAATAATAATAATAATAAAAATAACAACAATAATAATAATAATAACAACAATAATAATAATAATAATAATAATAATAATAAAAATAGTAACAATAATAATAACAGCAATAACAACAATAACAATAATAATAACAATAATAATATAGATAATTGTAACGCCAACTTAATATAAAAGCTAAAGCATGTAGCACACAAACACACACACACACACACAAACACACACACACACACATATATATATATATATATATAATTATTTGCTATAATAATTATTAAATGCCTGCAAACATCGGTGCAGAGTGTCAGAATTAACACCAGTCGACAGAGATTCGCATCCGGCAACGAAGCCATCTCTGACTCCATTAGTAAGGACCAAATCCATTCCTTAACCGCGAGAAACATTGTTGAAATTTAAACATTTATTTGTAAATGTTTTTAACGTCTGTCATATGATAATGATCGGCGCACGCGGGCCAAATTGACCGACTTTATTTAAACTGAAAGTGCTCAACCATAAGAAACGAATTTCTTAAATGGGCTGACATAATTATTTGCGATAATAATTATTAAATATCTACAGACACTAGTGTTTCATACTTTCGGGAATCATTAGTGAAGGGTGTCACGAATACCGGTCGTCAGAGATTAGAATCCGGCAACGACGCTATCTCTCTCTCTCTCTCTCTCTCTCTCTCTATATATATATATATATATATATATATATATATATATATATATATGTATATATATGTATATATATGTATATGTATATATGTATATATATATGTATATATATATGTATATATATATGTATATATATATATATATATATATATATATATATATATATATATATATATATTGAATGTAGTCGCTTACAGCTTCAATCATCGCCTCAATATGTGGCAAGAACTTAGAAAATGCCTTTTCCACAATCGCCGTCGAGAGCTCGGCGAATACTCGGCGAATACTCGGCGGATGGCGGCGAGCAGTTGGCTTTGGTGTTGTGGGAAGTCATGTTAGTGATATTTAGGACGTAATACCAAACGAAGTAGTCCAACGGTTTCAAGTTGGGAAAAGAGGAGGACCAGTAAGAGAAGGGTACAAAATGGTAGCACTCTTTCTGAAGCCAATCCTGCGCCGAGTCATTCTTCCCCACCCAGGGTCAGGGAACGGTCACCTGATTGCACCAGGGGTTACTACAATCGTTAGCACATCCAGATACACATTGGTGTTGAATTTCAAGCCGACTTCAAACATGTAAGGTGGATGACGTAGCCGTCACTTGAAACCCCACGAGAGACCATAACCCTGACCGGAAACTTTGTTTTCATAACTGTGGGCACGTCCCTGTTATTCGTGGTAAGGCAGCGATGCATTTTGAAAGTGCAGGCAATGGTCCTTTTGCCATAACTTTGATCGGGAGAGAACATGAATTGTACAGCAGCCCATGTCCGAATTCGCTCGTTAAAATTGTGTCACTTTCAGATATGATAAATAGAAGGCTATTATCCGTCTTAGGTTTGTACACAAGTAGTAGATGGTCTGCAAAAAAAAAAAAAAAAAAAAAAAAAAGAAGAAAAAGAAAACCGGTTTTCATATAATGACAATAGAATCATGTCATATTTTCTGAGGAGACCATTTTATCGTTCCACCCTGTATTAAAGGTTTATATGCCTCCTAAATTCAAGGCTTTCAGTAGCGATCGTGAAGTTTCATAACTTTTCTTTATTTTACAGCTCACTTATGCAATTGATTTTAATGGCAACCATTTTATCGTTCCCCCATATATATATATATATATATATATATATATATATATATATATATATATATATATATATATAGTTCGTGATGGTCAAAATCTGTCCCTTACTCTTTACTGCGGACGCCCGCTGACATGGCATTCATAGATACTTTATTTTTTCCGTTAGTGTGTTAACTACCAGTTGTCTGGAAGAAAATATCCTAGTCTGCGAAGTCTAGGGTCGCTTTGTTGACTGGGTCTGGGTTCCATGGCTTGCAGTAAGTATCACTCCTCCGCTGAAACATTTTAGGTATAAAAATAATCGACATTTATTTAATAGACACAAAAAATACACTACACCAATTAATCAACGTTTCAACGATGTTACTCGACTCATCAAGGGTTATCTATGTCGAGACAACCAAAAGTAAAAGTGAAAAATGATGTAACAGGCAGGTCTATTGTGTAAAAATCTCCTCGTAGAAATTCAAAATCATTCTCAGTTGTTTGCGTGCCATTCATGTGCTTGTACGCATACTTTACAACGTCGGGGAATGCTCCTAATGAGACGACGGATAGTGCCCTGAATTATTTCCTCCAAGAGGTGCACCGGGGGATTACTTTGCCCCTGGACGCTGATCGCACATGATGAACCTAACACAATGATACAAATGTACTCCATTGGGTTACTTGAACACGGTCACTTGAACACGGGGTCATTGAATAGTATACATTCATTCTACGTCTAGTTGCTACCTGCATACTCTAGCCACATTTTTTTATAAGGAAGTCACCACTTATCAAGGCCCGGAGGCCACTCTGGGATAAGGGTTATTGCGTGTACAGTAATCTATGGGATAATATCGTAGTAATCGCTATTAATGGAAATTTGATAAAGTGTCTTACTTAAGGGGGCGGTTCAACAGGAACTTGCTGGGCTTGAAGACATCCAAGTTGTGGGAAACAGACAAACAGAAGAGAGTTCCACAGGTGTGCACTTCTAAGTAATAAGCTTTGTTCATGGAATATACGTTTTTCCTTAGGCACAGATAAAGAGTGAGGGAAATTACTGACAGTGGTTTCAGCTAGACGGGTGTTTTTTGTAAAAGATTGGCGAGGGGAGACCAGACATTGGAACTCAGACGAGCACTTCGGACATTGTAATGGGCCAAAAGGAACCTAAGTTCTACAGCACCGATGTAGGTTCTGACGATTGTTCCAGGAATTTCATACCGATAGCAGTTATGATGATATTATCTAACCTGTAGATATACCTCTCTAGGCTAATTTTGACCCACAACCAAACCGATTATGCTAAATGATGTTGCAGGCAGACTAACATTCGCCATATAATTTTAAGACCCTTTCACATCTGTAGCATATATTCAGATTCTACCTAGTGTTATCAATTGAAGATCACAGGCTGCCAGTGTTGTATTTCCGATTCTTTGACTAAAAGGTATTTTGATATTTCAACACATTCTTTACTGACTTTTTCCTTAAATAAAACAGTCTTCCATGAAGATCCACGAGTTGTTTAATTCTAACAAATTTGAATTTTTGAGATTAGGGATGACTATTTGTATTATTTGGGTAAATCAATTGTTCTCATCTTGAGTGTTATTTGCACAACGTTTCGGTCGATGTTGACTTCGGTCTTCTTCAACTTCCATTGATTTACAAAAGGTGACAACTTTTTCAGCTGAAGAATGTTTAATCCTTATTTGAATTTTGGAATAAATTCATGCATATTACAATTGAATTTTGGAATAAATTCATGCATATTACAATTGAATTTTGGAATAAATTCATGCATATTACAATTGAATTTTGGAATAAATTCATGCATATTACATTTGAATTTTGGAATAAATTTATGCATATTACAATTGAATTTTGAAATAAATTTATGCATATTACAATTGAATTTTGGAATAAATTTATGCATATTACAATTGAATTTTGGAATAAATTCATGCATATTACAATTGAATTTTGGAATAAATTCATGCATATTACATTTGAATTTTGGAATAAATTTATGCATATTACAATTGAATTTTGAAATAAATTTATGCATATTACAATTGAATTTTGGAATAAATTTATGCATATTACAATTGAATTTTGGAATAAATTCATGCATATTACAATTGACTCAATTTTCATTTTCGTTACTTATTTTCTTGTTGATCAATGTCTTATATTGAAGCATAATACGGTAATGATATATCGTGTGTAAATTTTTAGTATTTACTTCAGCAAGTATCAATACACAATGTATTATTTACATGTTTGAAACAATACTCACAAACACATTTACAATCTACACAATCTTCAAAGTTGAAGATTTGTCCAGTTTGAACGGTCAAATATTCTAAGCAGTTTATTACTACAACAATTTTTTTAATCAGTAATTCGAAACGTTATCATTATGATATGAAATAGTATAATTAAAAATAATTAAATTCTCATTCATATTTTGTAAAACTACATAATTGTTTATATTCATACACACATACGCAAATCTATTCATCCGTCTGTTTGTGTGCATGTGTGTGGGTGTGTACAGACCATTGACACACACGCATACATATGCGCTCCCACGTGCGAGTGTGTGTGTGTGTGTTTATGTGTGTGTGCGCGAATTTGCGTTGGCGTGAAATTCAGAACTCTTTCATCGTAGCTGATAACATAGTGTGAATCCAACAACACAATATGCATTCGATCATTTTACCAGTTTGGTAATTCAACACTGAGACAACACCAATTGTATATAATTGGTGGTATACGTTTCATTAAATACAAGTTGTTATTTTTTGAAGTACAGGTTCACAGATATATAGGTATAATAGTATTAGTTCGAAAATGTCCACAATCCTCCAGAAGGATATGATATTCTTATTACATCGACTGCGACGGTATACGATACAGCAATCACGCACCTTCAATTGTTTAATGATAACTAGAATTGGTAATCTGACCATAGTTGTTGTACTTGTTGTGGAGGAAGGTCAGTTGGCAGTGCTTCTCAAGATTTATCAACACCACCAACAACGTAAAACAATATAGAACATAAAATTAACAGTAGTATCGATCGTAATTAGAGCACTAGGAATAAGATGACAGAGTTTGACAAAGAGTAAGAATGTTCTTGTTATCTGGGGATGGCGTGCGAACAGTTGCAAAGATGTTCTGAACAAAAATGTGTGAAATGCAGGACAGACTTGCTGCCACTTCAATTGCAAACCACTAGGTATGCGCAAAAGTAGGCGTGACTTATAATACTATGTATTTTTAAAATTATAATAGCTATTTATCCGTTTAAGTTTATTGTGTTTGAAGTAGAAAATGCAATCCATAAAAAATATGTAATTTTGCGAATAAAACGGCTAAAAAGCAACAAAATATTAAGAAGAATTTTTTAAAAATTAAGAAAATAACTTAGAATATGCATAGTGTTTTTTTTAAATTTAAATAAACAATTAATTAAAGTGTTACGACATTGAATTAAAAATGTACCTACTTTTTGCTTAAAACTGCATAATTATCCACATCAAAAATGTTTTCTATTTAAATTATTAATACCATTTAATATTTCTTTGACCTTAATGAGATTTTATTTCGGACCTGATGCAAAAATGAAATCTTTAAATATCGACTAAATATGTTTTTAGTATAATCTTTGCTATTTTAAAGCAAGTTTAGTTTGGTCCAAATGCAATAGAGTATGAACTAAATACTTACCTTAAAAAAGTGATTTTTAGGGTTATTCGTTTTTTTTTGTTTTTTGTTTTTTTAACCATTATCACATTTAAACTTGTCGCCGACAAGTACTTTTACTGATATTATGACATTTGTTATCCAATATTTTTTCTATATTATTTTCACCGGTGGCCATATTTGTTTTTGCAAGTGCGTGTTTGACAGTGATCGTTCATTGGTGGAAACTAATTCTCACCAATGAAGGATTAATTACCATAGAGTAAATAATGATAATTCATAAAAACAAATAAATTAACAAACAAACATAAAATAATAAAACAAAAAAACATAGCGGTAATATTATTGGTTATGACCATTAAAAGTATTCACAGAAGACCGCGAAAAGAAAAATGAAAGAGAGCTAGATCGTTTCAGACTGTCAACTGAAAAGATACGAAACAAACTTAGACTTTGGAAAGACTTAGTGTCGCTCAAATACACTGACCAAACTATGTAATTAGCAAAAATCATGGTAAACTGCTGTTGCAAAAACACCAAGTAAATTGCAATAATGATGGGATCAATAATAATGGAATAAAAATATTAGAAACCTGGAGAGACTTCGTGTCACTCAGATTCCAGTGAAAACATATATTACCAGCGAGAACTCAGTAATACGCACTTCATCTAAGAGGATAAATAATGACACATTATTAATAATTATTATTGAGGAGAGAGCGCTGACTAGACCACCGCTGGACAAATGCCAAGAGAACTGGTAGCTTGGGAAGGCTAAGTGCCACTCAAACTCCACTGAAAACCAATGGCCGCTGCTAGCGAGAAATCACTGGTAAGCGGCTGTTGCGATAATGCAAATTCATTTGCAGATGTTATCGAAAAAGGTGGAGAGCATTTGAAATCTGGGGAGACTTGTCACTCAGCTTCCAGGGAACACCACATAAATTCTTTTATGACCTGTGTGAAATGATGATGATGATGATGATGATGATGATTATGATGGAACTTAAAAGACAAAAATCACTATGATATCAGTAAAAGTCAAATACGACCTAAGATGGATGACTGTTGTCACGTTTGGGGTAGAGACCTAAAAGCACACTTTCCTACCTTGACATGATCGGAATTTAGTGGGCGATGACCTTTTCGTCCTCTTTCTCACACAATAAACGTTACGAGTTTGTTTTTACTCTATCGATTTTTGTGGTAGGTGTTCGGCTGAACTCCAATCTCTGGTTCCTCCCTATAAAACGTTCACAAGAAATATTTACCCAATTAAAACAACCGTCAACAACTTTCCTGACTCCCTATATATGCCCAAAACTAAACGAAAATTCTATGAATAGAGTTAATTTACTATAACTGTCCGTCTGTGAAACGCAAACCGTTTGCTTCTCAGCTGACTATAACATGGTCGTCTTCAAGTCTAAGATAAATAAATATCTATGAAGCCGTCTATTTAAATAATCCAGCCCTACCCACGTTTCACCGTGATTTATCTTATCTTATCATCTATATAACACTTAATCCTTATCCTTGAGTGGCATTCAGGCGTTGATAAGTAGTGACCCTTCAAGTAAAAAATTCTAGAATCACCAAGAGCCTTCTCGAAAAAGCTGAAAAATTGCTGAAGGGAAGTTTAAATTGAAGGAAAGACTGAAGCCAAACAACGCTCTCAAATGATTAAAATAGGCGAAATCGTAAAAAAAATGTAACCAAATGTTAAGTAAAAACCAAACGTGACTAATGAATAGGAACCAAATAAGTTAAAAAGAAAAAATGTATTGAAAGAACATCACACAAACACAGGGAAACTAAAATAGCAGAAATCTCCCCCCCCCCCGCCAAAAAGAAGAAGAAGAAGAAGAAGAAGAAGAGAAAGAAGAGAAAGAAGAAGAGAAAGAAGAACAATAAAAACAACAACAAAAAACACACTCATACACATACAGACTTACACACATACGCAGTGGCATTCGTCTCAGTAAGTACCACACAAAACGATCATGACGGGTCGAAAATCGAAAAGCAGAGGAATGAAATCACTAACTAGATGATATGCAGAGAGTATGGAGAGTTCGCAGATGCCTTCTGCCACTTGGAGGCATGAGAAGACCAATAATCGCTGTCAGAATAAAACGAATGTTGAACAACAGTTGCCACAACGTAAAATGATTGGAAATAGTTATTGGAAAGAAATAAGAAGTGCTGGAGATCTGGGGAGACTTGTTGTCACTTAGACGTTAGTGGATCATCACTGTTTATTGTAGGTCGCTCTTATGTGCAATAATGATTTATCCCTTATATTGAACGTATTCTAATCCTATTAAGAATCACAACTTTTTAAATATGGATATTTAATAAATGACACACACACACACACATACACACACACACACACACACACACACATATATATATATATATATATATATATATATATATATATATATATATATATATATATATATATATACCAGCTAGACGCCCGGCATTGCCCGCTAAAACATAATATTTTATTTTAATTTATGAAGATTGCGTATGTATTATTATAGACTCAATTCTCTATTGATTACGGGGAATAATTTGTTGGTTGACTTATTTGCAAAAAAAAAAAAAAAAAAAAAAAAAGAAGTAAATAAAAATGACAAATAACTAAAAGTAAAAAAAATAATAATTATAATGTCGTTCATCAAATTCCGTTTGTGCTTGTTTACAATATCACGTTAGCTGGTATTTGGGTTTGACAATGAATGCTTTAGAAAAATCATTTCTGATTAATATTTAGTTTTAAAATATGCAAATAAAGAAATAATTTGCGGCGATTTTAAATGGTAACTCTTCGTTCATCGTAAATTGAACTAAGAAAAGTTTAAAATGAAGTGGTGAGGTACACCCAGGTTTTAACAGGGAATCATTCGATACGAAAGTCGAATGCTCTACCACTAAGCCTTCTTGCCAGATTATGATAAATCTGTTTTGCGCCGAAGAAATGATTTGCTGAGAATTGAATGTCACTTGATTTGCTGAGAATTATCTCACTTGCCGGTGTAATGTAAATATTATTTATCGAAAGAAAAACTATATAAAAAAACGGTTTTTTTCCCGATTCACAATACTTATGATAATCGGGAAAAATGACAATCATTATATAACATCTCTATAGCTAAATATTTATTGATTTAAAAAAAGACGCGGAATTAGAATCGGTAATTTTATGAGAATCGAAAATTTAGTACGAATCGGTAATTGTATCGGAATCGTGAAAATATTGAAATCGTCCAATTACTAATATAGATAGATAGATAGATAGATAGATAGAGGGATCCTGGCGATTTCAAACATTTTTCAAACAATTCCAGGCAAACGTATTATTGCTGTTTGAAGCTTTTTTAATCAACATTGATTACATTCATGAATTTCTGTACAAAACATATCTAAGAACACTGCCAGGCATATAAATTACCTTTGCTCAGCCATTGAGAATGGAACTTACACAAGATAGCTTTTATATAATACTAGGGATAGCTATACTACTATAAATTTGGGTTTTTGTGTATTCATATTTATACTAAAAAAAACTTTTCTATTTATTTAAATAGCAAAAGATCGACCTAATTTGCATATTCTTTTAAACATTCTTTTTAATTTTATCCCATATTTGTTTTTTTCGGTTTTCTTATTGAATGACCATCTTGTTATCTATTACGTGTAATTACATTATTACAGATATTCTACATGATTTATGCTTTCGTAATATTTACGCAAAAAGGTTATAGTAAACACAAACCTCTTGCTATGTATATATTTATGTATGCTGATTGAAAAAAAAATTCCTACTAAACTCGCCAGTAAGTTTTTGGTCTACTATATATATAGGGTATTCGAAAACCCGTGTGAAACTTTATATTTTGTGTTTAGCCGGGGAAAATCGGTGCAAAAGTGTGAAGGTTAAAGAAATGGAATTTGCATGGTGAATGTCGAACGACGGCATTACGAATATGCATAAGTGACCTAATAGCTATTGGTTCATGTTTTAATTTTTAGGCTTGCAGCAAACATGTTTTTATAGCTCAGGCATTAACATGAAAGGCAAAAGTAAATCGTAAGGTAAACATTTTGATTTCGATTGTCGGGGGTGACACACGAGTCATTTTTTGTTTTAAACTTTTTAAATCATTACTATACGTATATTGGGTCCAGTATAATCTAATAATAAATACGAAATCTGCATTAATCAAATATTATATTTAAGCGTATTTTACCATAAAGCAATGCCCTACGGCATCTACTATATATATATATATATATATATATATATATATATAGTTTTAGCTATAAATATGCATATATGTGTGTGTCATTGCGTGTATGCGCTTGTGTATATGTGTAGTTAATATATGATTATAATCAATGCTGATTGAAAAAGCTTCAAACAGCAATAATATGTTTGCCTCGAATAGTTTGGACAACGATTGAAATTGCCAGGATCCCTCTATCTATCTATCTATCTATCTATCTATCTATCTATCTATTTACATTAGTGATGGGACGATTTGAATATTTTCATGATTCCAATACAATTACCGATTCCGTACTAAATTCTCGATTCCCATAAAATTACCGATTCCGCTTCCTTTTAAATCAATAAATATTCAACTATAGTTATTATTATATAGTTGTTGTTATTTTTTCCCGATTATCATAAAAACACATGTCTAACGTGCAGATATTTTATACAATCTAAAACTACACTTGCGGGGAAGTGATCTATCGAGTTTTCTTTCACCGATAGTTAAAAAACCCCAAACTATTATTTTATCATTACTATAAAAAGTAGAAGATTTTTGTTTCAAACAAAATCAAAAAAAAAAAAAAAACAATTAAAAGAATCGGTTTTAGCATAAAAAAATAGGCACAGGTTTTCCGATTCAGATTCCAATACTCCTAAACTTTCCGAATTTTCGATTCCCGATTCCGATTAAACGCCCCAACACTAATATATATATATATATATATATATATATATATATATATATATATATATATATATATATATATATAAAGGTATATGTATATAAATAATAGACATACATATACATGATGAACAACATAATAAAAAAGAAAGAGATTGAGATAAAAATCTATTCTTGACTATTGGTACAACGATGTCATTAAAATCGATAGCTTTCATTTTTTATTCATTTACGTTTTTCCTTTGAACAATTCAGAATTCACACTTGACTTAAGTCGACGACACAAGATTCGTGAACATCAAAACAAGAGACAACGCTGTCTGTCTATGTTGTATCAATAAAGTGCCTCTTCGGATTTCTTAAAGGTGTGCAATTATATCTAGTTTTGCAATTATTTTACTTTCAACTTTTTGGATACAGTCTTTACGTAAAGAATGTAGATGCGTACACACACATACACACTCACACATGTATATAGTTATATATATATGATATATATATATATATATATATATGTATTATAGTAATTTATCAAAATATATCTAGGTTTCATCCCTTTGGGAATCGTTAGTCTGGAATGCTGAAACGCGGAACATTCTGTGTAACTTAATACCGTATATATTTTACTAAATTATAACCTAGCTGTATTCACGTACTTACCATTTAAACATTACTGAAAATTAGAACATAAAACATATGTCCTTATAACATTTTATATAGGTATATGAAATAATTATTTATACACACATAGGATGCTAAGCCTGGGTCTCTTAAGAGTCCTGCTGTCACACCCAGGATCTACCAGCGGCCACCTGCTTGCAACAGGGTTGACCACACTCTTCAGCACATCCAGGTACACTTTGGTGTTGACTTTCAAGTCGACTTCGAAGATGTGAGGTGGCATTATGGGAAACCACACCAATGCCTATAAGCTGTGGCCGGAAACTTTTTTTTTCATCACTTTGGGCTCGTCCTTGTTATTCGTATCAATCGCACGATACATTTGAGGTTGCTGGCAATGATCCTGTTGTCATAACTTGGATCGGTAGAGAGCATAGGTTTTACAGCGGATCGTCTCCAGTCAGGCTCATTGAACATTGTGTCATTTTCAGACATGATAGAAGGCTCCTATCGTTCTTGGGATTTGTACCCAACTGGCCAACAAGTAGATAGCCTGCAATAAAAAAGAAAACCGATTTTCATCAAACGGAAATGAACCATATTTTATATAGCGACAATTTTATAATTCCATATATAGAATAGAAAATATTGTGTATATATATTTTGAGTAATACTTTAATAGTGCTCAATAGATGAGTAGTTCTTCGTAGTAGTATGGACATGTATCTATGGCAAGTAATCTATTGAGAAACACAACTCCATTGATACCGATGAACATTTTGTCAATGGAACAGAGGCCGAAGCTTAGATGACAGTTCAGGACTTATCAGGTTGGCGACTCTCTTGTGAACTTTGTCCAGGAGAGAGAGACTAGTAGCAGATGCACCTGCCCAAATCTGATTACAATACTCCATACATAGGCGAATTATGGCCTTGTAGATGGACAGGATACTTCACTCGTAAGTAACTTTCTAGCACGGTAGCGGGAGCCTCCTTCCTCGCAGCTGTCCAGGTAATCCTTTAAATGTATCTGTTTCAACTCATGTTCTATGTGAACGTTAGGCCGAAAAGCACTTTCAGGTAAAATACCTTTAGCAATAGTTATTGGTGGTTGTGAAGATTTCTTGTAATTATTGGAGAAAACAAGCTTAGTATAAGCTGCATTGAATGTGACCATCCATTTTCGTGCCCATTCCACTACAGAGTGTTTCTTACATTGCCTTAGATATGTATTCATTTGTTTTCATCTCGTGCCTGTTATAGAGCGTATTGTCATAAGAAAATATACCCATCTCAAAAAAAAAAATTCGCCAGAAAGGTCATTTATGAATATTAGGAATAATAAAGGTCCACGCATAGACTCCTGTGGTACACCAGCATTTATATCATATTGTTTAGATGTATTACCATCGAAGACAAACTGGATTCTTCTCTTATTTAAGAAGGATTTAATTATGTTGAGTATTCGCCCAGTGATACCGTATGATCTGATTTTCCTGAGAAGACCATAGTGCCATACCCAGTCAAAAGCCTTAGATATATCTAGGTCTACCGATCTACCTTCCCCTGCTTTATCTAGTGCACGGTATATACGTTCAGAGATTACAGTTACGATATCTTCTATAGAACGGACTTGCCTAAATTCATATAGTTGGTCTGTCAGAAGTTTACCAGCTGTAAGGTGATAGACAAGAGCTTGATCTATTATAGACTCAAATATTTGGGCAAAAAGCAGGAGGAGGCTAATGGGGTGATAATTTAATGGGTCAGTTCTTTCGCCAGAATTCTTGTAAACTGGCACTACGGAAGCAGTTTTTCAGCAGTCAGGAAAGAAAGATTCGTAAAGGCATTTATTATAAAGTTTAGAGAGGACTGGAGTAACCCCAGCAGAGCACACTTTTAATAGCACAACCGGAATGAGGTCCACATGTTTTTGAGGTGTCTAGGTTTTTTATGTTATCATGCACCTGAGAAGGGGTGATTTTCAGATCATCTAGTGGGGCATCTGTCCGCAAGAGGAAGTCAGGGAGTAAATAGTTTACTAGGTCCGATGTGGAGTTTGAGGCAATCCGAATGGTAAGCAAGTTGGCCTTCTCGGTTGCCGTGCAAACAACCTTATGATTGTTGGATAGTGAGGGAATTGCTGATTGCCAATTATTTACTACACTGTTGTAGATTTTCCAGAAATCACGGGTTTCCAATTTCTGTGCATCCATGCGTTTACTGTTGGTTTCGGTATAACTCTTTTAACTATAGCTATTTCTTTCTAACAAGTACCTCTAGCTTCTTAGACTGTTTTCTGTTTTTGCCCGGCTTTGACATGACTCTGGTATATACTTAATTAGCTATCAATTCATGTGTTAATTGCTGGTAACTTAGAAGTGAGAGACTAGTAGCAGATGCCCAGAACACCAAGATTGACGTTTTAATTAAGTTAGACTGGTAGTGATTATCACTTGCTACACTGATGATTGCGTAAACATGAAACAGTGTTGTCTATATGTATAAAAATATTTGATTTGTCAATATTTATCCATAAAATAATACCCTTACACACACACACACACACACACACACACACACACACACACACACACACACACACACATATATATATATAAAGCTGAAAGTCTGTGTGTACCTGGTCACGAATAGGCTCCTATATGATTTACTATTTTAAAAAACTGATTCCATATAATGATAGAAGATGTATCGAGGATCAGGAATGGGTATGTTTGATCTGGCAGAACGGTGGTTCATAAAAATTGTGGGGTCTGCGTTCGCGCCTGGCCCCCAAAGTATGGAAATAAAAAAAATGAAAAAAAAAAACGTTTACAAGAGTTTTTGATATAGATGTACATAAGAATACTTTGATAAGTATGTTTCAACTTAAATAGTAATAAATATAATAAAATTGTGGGGTCTGTGTTCGCGCCTGTACTCCATGGAAATATGGCACAAACTTTAACAAAGACTTTTCATATCTATTTGCGTAAGCATAATTTGATAATTATGTTTCAGTTTGAAGAAATATGGTATAATAAAATTATTGGGTGTTCGTTCGCGCCTAACCTCCATAGAATGTAAATATGTCACAAAATTTAACAAGTTTTTTTTAAAAGGGGTGAGGGTCCACAATAACACCTTTACGTTAGTCTTAATTCACGTTAGCTTTTATTTATTTTTTTGAATTGAATCATATTGTGTCGAATAAATTCACCTCATAAATTCACGTTCTTATTGAAAAGAAAGTCCCCCCCCTAAAAGTCGGAACTTAGACAATTCTCGACAAAAATTTTGCATAACATTGTTTTTTTCCTTCACCACTTGCACGTGGTACTCTTTCGAAAATAGATAAATAATAAAAAATAAGAACGTTACTTTTTATCGTGTCAAAAGAAAGACATCCTGCATACGTGATTACGTATCTTTTTAAAAACATGTAGATAACCTTTTTATTTTTATTTATATATCTGTTTAATCTTTTTTTTGTCAGTATACTAGAACGAATTCAGTTGATTGCAAACAGTTCTGCGTGTTCTTTACATTACAACCCTGAATCTGGCGGCGCAATACTACACCGTTCAATACTATAAAACTGAAACAAACTGTTCTGCTTGAAAAGGGCGCCATTTTCTTCTTATTCATATTTATATCCTTCTTTGCTTAAAAAAAACTAAAGTAATTACGTGTTTACTTTTTTAATATCGCATTTTGCTATTTCGGATTGAAGTAAAGCTTCATTATTTTTCAAAACTGTTTTTGTTTCTTTGTTTTTCGATATTTCGTCGGTATTATTTTGTAAGAGTGTTTAGCAAAAAAGCCAACAAACAACTAGCCGAAAAAATAAATATACAAGAAATAAATGTTACCATAGTTAATAAAAGTTCAGTTCATGTTTTTTTTTGTTTTGAAATAGTTTTAATGCTCTTTACTTGATATAGTTTCAGTGAACCGAAATTTAAACGAAATTTGAGGCGATAACTACTGAAATGAATTTTTATATAAACTACACATGCCATAATCGAATATTCCTCAAGCAGAAAATAACGGAAATCATTAAAATATGTTTATAAATATTCCTTACGTTGACGGAACTCTCTTAAATTGTTAACACAGAATGCTCAGGCGCCCCTTCTTCAAATTGAAAACGGGGCTCTCCATTTCAAAGTCGCTGTCATTTTGATTTTTTTTAAAACCAGTTCGTGAATTAAAAAAAATTTTTTTACAAACTACTTAAAAATACAAACTAATGAACTTTTCTACCATAAAAGTAACTTTTATTGACTATGGTAACATTAATTTCTTGTATATTTATATTATTATATATTATTTTCTCTTTGTAAGGAAACATCATTTTGTTAGTCACTTTTGGCTACGAATGGAAACAAAGTTGATATAAAAAATATATTTTCGCGAAAATTATCTTTACTTTCATCATATTTTGCTTAGGGTAAAATTTTCCAGTATCAAAACCCATTTCTTTAAAAAAAAACCCTTTTCATAACCTATCATACTTTCATCAATCACAGTCCATTTTCTGTAGGCTGTTTTTGAACCCAGTCAACGACGAGTATATATATATATATATATATATATATATATATATATATATATATATATATATATATATAGTTATTATACGAACATCGATAAGTGTTTAACATATCAATTTTTTGGATGCGAAATAAGAAGAGCTAACGACTATATGTAGAAAACTTCATAAATTGGATCAATAATATGGCATAATACGCTTAAATAAGAATGCACTATAATTTATATATATATATATATATATATATATATATATATATAAATGCTTCTGACAGCATACAGTATTTTATATATTATGTTGCAGTTGTTTATGCTATCGATAACACAATGGATATATTTCATAAAAGCGAGGGCTGGATTTAAACAACTAATACCCTAGAGTGAAAAGTGATACCTTCACAATATTCAAATCTGAAACATTGTACATGTACATAGTTGAAGACCATTTAACTAACGGAGACATACTTCTACGTAAATAATTGGACATCAAAAACAATAAAGCATCGTAATGAATAACATGTTGTATACATTCTTTTTTATTATTATGAAAACGGAAATATTGTATACATTCTTTTTTTATTATTATGAAAACGGAAATATTTTTTTATAAAATCGTATTTCATTGGCTGATGCATTAAAGATATGGTAACATTGTTAGTATTATCGAAAAAGATAACACAAAAATAACTTTATACATTAAATAGTACACATACATCTCTCTCTCTCTCGTTCTCTCTCTCTCTCTGTATATATATACATATATATATAAATATATATATATATATATGTGTGTGTGTGTATATGATGGCGTAACGAAAAAATATACCATTCTATATATATACAGGGTAGAACGAAAAAATTGTCGCCCTAAAGAAACCGACACTACAGCTTTATCCGGGGCACTAATAAAATTAACTTTTACCATTCACTATAGAAAGAAATAATAAGCGAGCAGTAAAAATTAAAATATAAAGGGACTCCAGACCGCTACTTAAAGCACTAAATAAAATCAAGGAGGCCTCCAAAGCAGTACTAAAAACAAGCTTTTAACTTCCACTTTTCGAATCATAACCTGTGTTTATTACGGAAAACGTTATTTTTATATCATGATAACAAATGAAGTCAAGTCATTATATATGTGTGCTGTATCGTCAAGTGGAAAACAATACACATATATAATATATAATGTAAAATACATATTAGATTTATTCAGTTAGATACAGTAATAACATTCCATGTTATGTAGCAACAACTAATTAGTGATTTGACAAGTACGTCGCTAAGTGTAAGCTTTCCAACTCACAGCTTTAACTGGCTCTTTTAATCATTGTCTGTAACCTTAAATATACCTGAACCGAAATCAATTGGATCTATTGTTGAATATATGTGTTGTGGAAATGAAAAGTGGGAATGGTGTAAAAATATTCTTTAAGAGAGAGTAATATTCCTTGCTTGTTTATAAAGTTAAAGGCCAGCGTTTATTTTGACCATGTCCGCGTATAAGCCATTCTGAAGTAATCGGTCTTAGTTTTGTTGCAGCTATGACCGAGATAGTATGCTACACTTGAATTAGAAGCCTTCATAAAACAAATACTTCTGTCAAAGAGAACACTGCGATATATAAAATTTCAATCGCATTTAGATGTCAGACTTGTAGCACAGTTTGTGCATCTGCATGCTAATCACTTACCTGGTGAACTATGAGTCAGCAATAAACTTAAAAAAAAGCAATGCTTGAAGGCCTTCTTAAAATTTGAGCAGTTAAAATCTTTAGTGGAGATTTATGTTGGAATGCGATATAAGTATTTGTTTTGACATTTACAAAATAATCAAATGACCTTCACTTAAACAAGAATAATATGATTTCCCATTATTATTAAGAGCCACTTAAAAACTGTATTTTTAGACCTTTTTGAAAATATCATTTTTTCCAGCTAGCGATCGGGCATCTTACCGGATGCCAGACATTCAACTGTTATCTCGTACATTTTTACCGACAAATTTTATTAAAGATTCTAACCAATTCTAAGTCTAATTGTTTATATTTTTTGCACTTGGTTCACCGAGTATAGTGCCAGGTAGCTTTTTAATTTTTTAATTTTTTCAGGTGTCCGGTTGCTTTTATAATTTCTGAAATGATGATTCGTCTAAGATTCCATTTCCTTTTGAAATTTGTTATTTTTTCAGGTGTCCGGTTGCTTTTATAATTTCTGAAATGATGATTCGTCTAAGATTCCAGTTCCTTTTTATGTGGCACATGAGACTTTGCTATTACGTTTTCCTTTTGCGCTCAACCCAGCATAACTTCGACTAAGATTCATGATTTCTCCTTTTTGTTCTCTATCACTATGCCAGGTTAAATAGTTCCGCTTCCTAGGTAGAGGTAGACAACTTTAGAAATTGTACGTTTGTTTATTTATAGTGTTTCTGTGAATGCAAATATGTCGATTGAAGGTCAAACTAATGTCTGGGATCCATAAAAAATACATATTCTGTTATAAAATTTATTAAGTAATATTGCTAACTTTTACACAATATATATATATATAAATATATATATATATATATATATATATATATATATATATATATATATGCTCAAAAATTAAATTTGTTTCAGCAAAAAAAGAAAACCTTCCCAGAACAGTTAATAAAAACAGTGAATTACCCTGGATCCTGGATGACAAAAAACACTGATCAACTACAGATTTGTTGTCTGCGATTTGCAGATGATGTAGAACGAATCTGATGCGCTGAATCCAGAAATTACATTGGTTTTGCTCTATCAGTTTACATTTTTTAGCAATATGTCGTTTTTACGTTTTTGTTCACATGTACGCATGTATGGAGCATTGTAGAAGAAGATGACGAAGGTAAACTATTTTAATTGGAAATAATTTCTTAATGACAAGGAGTATATAAGTTAGATGGTTCAGGATGATTATGTCGAAAATGGATCAGTTTAAAGTCATAAAACCTCGAAATTTTTCAAAGATTGGTTAAGCATTAAACAAAGTAGGATTGGTTTGTGTGGAAGAAGTGGTACCTTGCAAAGGAAGGAAGGTCATCAACGACCCACTGGTGGACAGAGACAGAATACCCTTTTTCACTTAATCAAGCAGTTCACTAATATTCTGGACAAGGATGTTGATTGCCTCACTTACTTGTGCCGGGCTTTTCCAGGATTGACCATGGACAAGTTGAAAGCTGGAACTTTTGACGATTCTCAAGTCTGGCAGGTAATCAAAAATCCAAAATTCGAAAACTCAAAAACAAAGTGGAACTAGAAGTGTGTAAATTATTTCTTACGTAGAGAATACCTTTAGTTGTAATAATAAGTTCAGGAAGTAAGCAGAACTTTTCAACAATTTGCTGATTGCTTTCAGAAACCTGAGCGTCAAGATGCACTATGTATTAACTTAGAATAATTGACGTCTATCAGGTAATAAATATATGTTGTTGGCAAAATATGTTCCTATTGAAACATATTTAAGATGACATGTGTTGAAGAAAAGAAAAGGCTAATAATGCCACAAAATGTAATCAATTTTGTCAGAAGATCTTTTTTTCAAATCAACTTAATTGATGGTAAGAAACGGATACGATTTCCTGATTCAGCAGTGCAAATGTACCCGAAATCAGTTGTAGAAATCTAAACAGCATTTTAAAGTAAACAAAATTGTTGCCCAATGTAACCTCCCATATTACACACTTCTTTGTTCTATTCCAATATTATTGTAACTCACTTGAGGTTTTCACATGGGCTTTTGTCTGATTGCCTTCGTTAATAATAACGTGGTTTTAACTGAAATATGAGTGACAATAATTATTTACAAAATTCAAAATACATCATAATCAGGTTTATATACCGGTTCTTGTTAGATGAGCGACTAAAGCAACGTTTAGCTTGGCCACTCCTAAGTGGGTGTCAATTTAGCTATATTAGGCATATTGTGAGACAGATAATAGATACATCCCATCAGGAACTTTTTAATCACACATAATTAGTCTTGACCTGCTTTACATGCGACTAAGGGCCAGTTGTGAGTTTCATGTACCTTAGAAACTTCCTATTTCAGAGAAATCAGCCACATCCAACCGAGAGTAAATGTTTCGCTTTTTTTGTTAAAAGATGCCTTCAACTCGTAGTAAAGGTTTAAATGGTGCTCTTCCGCCTTGATTTTACTATCGTATATATATATATATATATATATATATATATATATACATATATATACATATATATGTATATATATATATAATTAGTTAATAATAACTGCCTCAAATACATTATTTACAAATAATTTATAATTATAATCGCTACTATATATGCATATGAATAAAACTAATCTAATTTCAAGAAATAATAAATACCGTATATTTCAGCGTATAAGATGACTGTTAAAGTTTTAAAAATCATCTTTAAAAACCAATATTTTCGAGGATACCGAGTGTTGCAATCTCTAGCCCAGGATAAATAAACATCATCTCGTGATTCAGCATCTACAACGTTCCAAGTGGCCTACCGCAACCTATATATGATAACTGTATCAACATTTGCTCCAATTTTGTTCCACGTCTTATATGACGGTCGCCTTATACGCCGAAATACATGGTAATTATTTCATCGAAATCAGCTACAAAATAATTACAAAATAGACACTATTAATTATATGTTAAACGGTGACGTACATGTAATCGATTCAAATAAAATAAGATTCAAATAAATAAGAATGCTTATACATTCTAGCAAATCACATAATAATCAATAATTCTTCCTTTTCATCAAGAGTTTCGACAGAACAAGTCTAGTCTATAAATTTAGATGTTCTGTTGCAGATGGAGCTTCCTACAATAAAGAAAAACATAAGCAGGCGTGACCACAATCACTTTTTTATCACTATAAATACATCAAAACCTAAAAATACGCATGCTAGAGATAACACAATTATATTAGACCATGAAACTTACGAACAAAGACTTGGGATACTGTTATATATTCGGGGGGGTCATAAAGGAGATTTTTGTCAAGGAGATTCGTGTACGTGATCGTCTAGTTTCTAATGGTTTTATTTTTGATGTCTTCGTGGGTGTGTGTTTGTGTGCATGCATTTCTTAACATACCTTTATTCATGTGTCGTCGGTTGTTCCTCTGGTTTTCATTGTCTCTTGGAGGGGAGCTGGCCTGTTGGATGAAGAATTCACTCCAAGACGATGAAATGGTTTTATAGTTTTTATTCACCTTCCAAAGGTCGACACAGAATGGAGGTGAACCTTGCTTGTTTGATGATACACGTCAGCGTCCTCCCCAGCCCAGGGGGGGGGACAGCTGAAAAGCCGTCTGTCTTATTCAACACCCAAAACCAAACTGCCAAGAAAGAATCAGCTAACCTCATCACATGATACCACGTCATCTGGTCAGCTGACCCTTCTTTTGCAAACGTGTCCACTGTCCACGTTATTCACCTCTCTCTCTCTCCCTCTCCCTCTCTCTTTCTCTATTCTCTAATAGAGACACACAGAGAGAAAATAGAAAGAGTAAGAAAGCCAGAGAGGGGGGGAGAGATGCTCTTTAACAATACTAGAAGCGCTGTATTTAAAAGTAACTCAAAATCTATTAACAAAATTAATTTCCATAGTTCAGTATATAGGTAGATGCCAAATACCTCCAGATTGATGTCCATTGCTTACATCAAGTATTCCACTATCTGTTTCAGAGAGTGAAGGATTTCGTTAATTGTCATAGACACACTTTTTGCAAACACTATCGATAATAATCAAGGTAATGCAAAATTTTTCAGTGGTAGTTTATTAATTGAACTTCACAGTTTTTCCAGTTTTAAGACAAGCCTAATTTCATTTCACTTTAAACTAATTAAAATTAATAATAAATATTTTTTATTAATCTGCATAAAATTCAGGTTTAGGTTAAAAATTTGATTATAATCAATCAAACGGTTCTGGTTAAATCCATAACTAAACATTCAATAAATACATGTTCTGCACTTGATACACATCCCTGAAGGTAGCTCCGGATAGATCCAAAATGTAACAGATTGAGGACATACGATCAACCAAAGGGTAGGTTAGTTATAGAAATATGCAAGGTTGCACATTTAAGCTTGAGTAATTTTAGAAATATTAGAAAACAAATAATAAATATGTGTTGCGGTAGCATTACGTGTTCGGACAACATAAGATATTGATGATAGATGCCGAATTTACATATGTACATCATGTAGAATTTATTTAAAACATAAGCAAAACTTTTTGGTTGAAAAAATACAAGGCGATGTATGCATTGCGTATGTGTGCGTTTGTTGATCTCTGGCGATCATGTGTGAATTGATATTAAATCGTGTGTTTAATGTTATTACGGCGATAATTCATGGCTTGTAGAGTTTGTTCATGAGTTTTCAATGTTTGACTAACCTCGATAATGCTGGATCAGTATGCAAAAGTTCGTTTCATTACAAGGTCGGATTGTGGCGCACCGTCCGTCACTGTCGCATGCCAGGGAGAAAAAAGAAAGTGAGAAAAAAGAGAGATGAAAAGATAAAAAGGGAAGTCAGTGTCGACGCCTGTCTGTCAAAGGCAAGATCAAAAGGGCGATAATTGCTTATCCTTTTCCTTTTACAAATTGTGTCTATATGTTTGCTGCGCGTGAAACTATTGGACAGTCAAGTTTATAAACTAATGTATCTCTACATATTTGATTAATCAAGAATTGTATAGAACAAAAAATTAAAATAATAATAACAGTCCGAAAACAATAGCAAACATTGGCCTCATTTTTTGTAGCGTCAAAAATGACGCCATTGTGGTTTAGGATCAAAGGGCAGTTTATGGAATAAAGCAAAAGATTATTTTATAGTTAACAGGAATCGTATTAATCAGGCTGAGAATCGGAAGTGAACAAATGGAACGCTTCAATCATATAGTCCACAAAAAGTCTTAGGTCAGTTACGGAGTTATTCGCGTAGAGAATAGCTCGTCGAATATTGTCTTCCAAGTTATCTATTGTGTGTGGTTTTTCAGAGTAGACATCGAACTTTATACGCCCCCCTTAAAATAATATAATGAGGTCAAATCGCACGAACGAGGTAGTCAGTTGGCAAGTTCATTTCGTGTAATTATTGTTCATGAGATACTTCTGTTAGTAAATTTGCAATTTGCAAACGCTGCTTGAGTGTCATGAGATATGGAAGTTAGGGTAAGTGCTGACGCGATTCAAAGTGCAATTCACGTAGTCTTGCCATCTTTGTGATTGGTGAAACCTCATTTTTTTAAAATGTTATATCGGCAATCATATATTTTGGACAGAAGATGAACACAATCTAAATCGACAAAACACGCACACATGTATGGAGTATTGTTGTCATATTTGGGCTGGTGCATCTGCCACTAGCCTCTCACTCCTAGACAAGGTTCAAAAGAGAGTCGCAAACCTGATAGGTCATGAACTGTCATCTAAGCTTCAGCCTCTGTCCCATAGACGAAATGTAGCATCCCTCTGCCTGTTCTACTTTAACGGTGAATGCCCCGACGAACTGCAAGCACTTGTATCCCCTCGACGTAAATACCCCCGACAAGCAGCAAAATACTACCCCTTCACAGTTGAGATCCCTAGATGTAAGAGAGCCTTCTACTCCAGTAGTTTCTTCCCCAGAACCGCTAAACTTTGGAATTCCCTTCCAGTTTCCTGCTTTCCCAACTGTACTGACTTGCAGAAGTTAAAGTGTAACGTGAACCGACATCCAACTCCCCACATAGTACCCCTGTAGCTAATGTCCCTGATCGTAGCCCCCTACATCAAAGTGGCAATGTGCCTTGTTTGGGATGAAATGTAATAATAAAAAAGCACGCAAACATCAGCTAAGAAGGTTCTGACCCCTTATTTAATTTGGAGCACTTATCGAAATTTCCGCTTAACTTTCTTCAACACTAAAGTGCAACGGCTTTTTTTTCGTAACTTTGTAACATGCACAAAGTTTCTTTCGCAGAACTGACTGCCTGGGAACACCTTTCCGCTGGTCTGCTTCCCGGTTGAATACAATGTAAATAAATACTTACTGAGCCATCCCAATAAATAATCAAATTCTGCCCAATTGAAACCATCGACGATTACTACACTACAGCATTACATTTATTAACACTTATCTTCGAGTGGTCTTCGGGCCTTGATAAGTGTTGACTGCCAAGTAAAAAGAAAACATATTTAGTGCTGGAAAATCCAGCATTCACGAAAGTGTTCGAATAATCTTGATATTGTTTATAATAAATTACGGTTATTAAAATTATTGTGTATATTATTAAAACGTCCGTGTAATAAATGACACGTGTTACAATAGGAGGCGTTTTTAGTTGCTTGTAATGTATACGTGAGCACACACACATTGACACCATGTGACGGCGATCATCCGAAAAAATGCAGCTGTAAATCATCATATATATATATATATATATATATATATATATATATATATATATATATATATATATATATATATAAAGGAATACTGCAGTCGTGAAATAATTCAAAATAATTATTTTGATGTATCTATCTATCTATCTATCTATCTATCTATCTATATATATATATATATATATATATATATATATATATATATATATATATATATGAAGGAATACTGCAGTCCAATAAAAATACAGGTTGCATAATACTGAAAACATAAAGCCCAAATAAATATCTATAAATTAGTATCTATAATTATAAGATGATTCCACGCAGAAAAATACGCCAGATAAAATAACAATAAAATGTAAATTCTGAATTAAATTTTGTAGAATTACAACAAAATGTGTCATCTATTAAAAATCCATGAACTGCAGGGGCGGACTTTTATGTTTATTGGTACGTTTTGGGGAACTTTAATAATTACTGGTACCTTTTTTTGCTCCACACTTCCCAAAGCCCGCAAGATGGGGCCCTCACCATCGTCTATAGTTTATAGTATCCAGGACCGGAGAAAGTCGGGGGGTTACATCGACCAAAACATTTTGAAAATAACACTTAAGATAAAACCATCATCATCAATATCGGCCCTGCTGTTTTAACTGCATCAACGACCACAGTTCTCCAAATTGTCGAGCCATGATAATCTATGCAAGACAAATCAAGATGACAGTTTCCGTTACTTTCCATCGAGAGTGCATCTCCCCCAGTGAGTTAAAGGTGCCCTCAGATCCCAACATAGAAATTTTTACGACTCGGAAGGGTACACACAGCGTCTAGCATTCCTAAATGGTTACGTATCTAGTACTGGCCAGGCTCATCGTTGCTAAACTTTGATAATCTTACGATAAGCGGTGTGTCAACGTGATTGTGCCGTCTAAGATGGAACACTACTCCAAATAATCCAAATAATAATATTTTCGTCGCAAAAGTTTGAAAAACATTTTTAGCTGTGTTCGCAATTTTTCAGTCCAGTTGTTTGATACGTGGGTTCCTCACGTTTGTTTCAAAAAGTATTTTATCAGCCTGTCACGGCTAAGTTTAGAATTTTATTTTTAGCTGTGTTCCCAGGATATACATGCGACGGGGGACTAATTGTGAATTTGATATTCCCTTGCAACTCCCTCTTCCAGAGAAAGCCAGTTCAGTCACTTTAGGGTGACTACCCCTTGCATGCATAGATACATATGGCAAAATTATTTTTGAAACTTCATATAAATCAAGAATACTTTTTCGTCAATTAGTTTGAAAAAGTGGGCTGTTGCTCTATCGTACTATGGCACTGTTCTTGTAAGCTATACAAGGTCCGCCTTCCTAGGCTTTACCTTCTTTGTTTGAGATAAGCATTACAAAAAAGTTCTACTGGTTTTTAATATTTTAAATTCATATGAACGTATCTCTGTTAAAAAAGAATAATTGATCGAAATAAGCACCACCAGAAATCAACGCAAAACAAGTGTATTTATATCAGTAACATAAAAATCTTGCGTTCTGGTGACGACGAAGTTGCTGAAGGCTTAGGGTTTTAAGCATTTCTCACGCAGAAAGTTGTCGAGATGTTTGAAAAAGTAGTAGTCGGTAGGTGAGAGACCTGGAGAGTATGGCAGATGAGACAGAGTTTCGTAGCCCAATTCTTTAAACTTCTGCAGGATCGGGTATTGCCGTGGAGGAGAATTGGGACTTTTCTATTGACTTATGCTGAGTGTTGTTATTGAAGTTTCTGATGCATTTCATCCATTTGTTGACAGTAATTCTCCACCGTAATGGTATCGCCTTCATTAAAAAAAAAGAAACTGTAATGGATGAGACCGGTCACAGCCCACCAAACAGTCAGCATAACATTCTTTTATTGAAACTCTGGCATCAGAAAGTGTCATGGAGCTTCGTTAGCATCTAACCACTGAGCTGAGCGTCACTGGTTGTATCGCAAGCCACAACCCAGTCTAGGGATTGTTCTTGTTGCATAAAAGCAGGGAAGATAATACTTCATAACAATGTCATTTTAGTCGACGTTCAATCCGTGAGACACCGATTTATTAAGTTTTTGTTTTTCCAATATCTGTCAGTGGTTGGAAATCCTCGTACACGTTAGGTTTAATTCAGAACAATTGTCGAACAGTGGTGCCGAAGATTCTAGTACTTTTATTACAAATCGCTTGGGCGCCCCTACCAGAAAAGAGCTGCTCAGATAATTTTTGTAGGATCAAAATGACCCTGCCTCTAGTGCGCTCGCCTTTCTATCATAAACTTCCGGTCTTATACTGCATCTTAATGCTGTGTATTGGAAATTGATACCATGTTCTTTAAAATGATCTATTATTGTTGTTGAAGTAAACATCATACATCTATTTCATATGAAATCGGAGGATTATTGTTAGCATCCGTTCTCTGCTATCTTTTCAGTATAATTTCCTTCTAGAAACACATTGGGTACCTACAAGGGGGATCACATGAAGGTTCCAAACAGCTTCAATAAATGTGTTATTGTTGAACAAACTGGACTCGAACTTGGAACCCATAGGTTGCCAGTCCACGTTGTTATTCACTTAGCCAATATCTTCTTGAGATAACTTTAATGTTGATCGGTCGGTCAAAATGTAAAGTTTATATTTAAAACAGCATTTGCATCATTAACCGTGTAAATCGAATAGACGTATCTTAATATCATGCGGTTTTGTTTATTATATAGTTTCTCGGATGAGAAATGCCGATAATAATTGTAGTTTGATAATCCAATTATGTAATTTCACTTAGATTTCTTTATTTTCTGTCTTACGCGTTTTTTTCACTTTTTTATTTGTTTTATTTTAATGATGTTTCCTTTCAACATTTTCGCGCCATTTTTCCTCCGCGTGTTTTATGTCTTTCTTCATTTGTCGGCGTCGATTAGGTGATTTCTTTCTAATATTTTTGTTTTTGATGACGTCTTTTGCAAAATGTATTTCGAATTCGGTTTTATTTATTTACTGGATATTTTGTATCATATCCAGACAGATTTATTTCACTGTTATGTCTTTCAAAAGAACCTTTTGTGAAAGACATTTTTGTTTTATTTCAAAATAGAATCTTTTCGACTTATATGTCTTCAATATTGTTTGATTCTTTCGATATTTTACGAGATCTTTATTTTATCGATGAGTAATTATTCGTCTGTAGTTTCAATATATTTTTCATCCAAAGCTTGATTTGAACAATAAGATTGTTCAAAGATACCCCCCTATATATATATATATATATATATATATATATATATATATATATATATGTGTGTGTGTGTGTGTGTGTGTGTGTGTGTGTGTGTGTGGGTGTGTATGCAAATAAATTTTTCCGCGTTTCATGCCCATGAATATTCGTTATGCTATTCCATTAGCCTGATGAATTCTCACGAGAATGAAATCAGGATAATTCTGTGTAGCTTTATTACCATATACAAGGTGCCTTCAATAAGTTTAAAGGCGTTTTGTACATGCATTTTAAATTGTCGTAGACTTTTGAAAACTCAATATGTTATTGCTATACATTTCATTTCTAGCAGTGATTGGAATGCACCTCACTAAAGCCTGATGTTCACAGCTGATGAATTTCAAAACTTCAATCTAGACGTAACGACTATTTAGAAGAACAGCTTACACTAAAATTCTGTTTTAAACGTAGTAAAAATGCTACGGAAACGTATGGAATGCTTCAGACTGCTTTTGGACCCTCTTACATAAATCGAGCATTAGTTTCTAAGTAGCATAATAGAATCAAGGAATGCAGGAAATCTGTGAGGGATTTTTGCTGTGGGGAAGTTACGAAGTAAGAACACCAGAATTGATTGGATAAATAAAGTATTCCATGGATAAGGACCGGTGTGTCTATAGAGACAATCAGTGCACAGTTTGATGTCAGTGTACTGTACAGACAATTTTCTGCGAAGTACTTAAGATGCGAAAGATTTACGCAAAGTTTGTTTCAAGGATGTTTAAACTAGATAAAAAAAAAAGAAATATGTTGTCATGACAGCAGGGAGATGATCTAACTGATTAATTCAGATTCCACAGTTCTTTATTTTGATGATTAAAGCTAGATCTAATGCTATGGCCCAGAGACAAAGAGGCATTGTTCCCTGTGGAATCATGCTAGCTATTTCTGACCCAAGAAAACCAAAGCAAATCTACACAAAAAGTATGATAATTCCCTTTCTTGACAGTACACACATAATCTATATGCACTGGGTTCCCACTGGAGAGACAGTCAACAAGGAATACTATGTTGAGGTTTTACAAGAGTTCAGGAAGAGATGTCGTCGGAAGAAGCCAGCACTATTTAAATCGGGTCAGTGGCATTTCCACAAGAACAATGCCTCGGTCCACAACTCATCCTTGTCACAGACTATTTGACCAAGATGGGTATCAAGACAGTTTCTCGCCCTCCCTATATTCCATACCTTACTCCCTGTGACTTTTGGTTATTCTCTTAGCTAAAGGAAAACATTCGAGGTTGTCCTTATGAGAAAATTGAGGAAGTGAAAAAAACTGTCATGTGGGTCATTGACACGCTCGCATATAGGTGCTTCCGTGGAGCCTTCCGGAATTTGTTGAAACAGTACAACAAGTGTATTGAATCTCTCTAAGCACGAATGTAGATCTATTGAAATAAGTACTGCAAATAGATACAAAAATGTTTTGTAGATACATGATATATATATATATATATATATATATATATATATATATATATATATATATATATATTAGAAAAGAGTTAAAAAGAATTGAAGGCTTCTTTAAATGTGGACTTATAAAGACGTGTAAAGCTTAACAGTTACGGTGGAGCTTAAATATAATATAGACTAAACAAAACCATATATTTATGTACGTATCCCTATAGTCCTTGTTCTTACAGGAAGCATTAAGCTTCGAAATATCTATTTATAAAGTGCATATGAACCTTTCCTAATTATAGTGTTTGCTTATTACATCAACAGATAAATATCTACACTCGTGAGCAAAAAAAAACAAAACAAATGGTCCGAACAAATTTTATACATTTTATTGCACTAAAAGTTATATTGAACAAATAACAATTGAACAAGAAAACTTAAAGGAGACTAATACAACAGAACAACACATTTACTTTTATAAATGCTTATTATGGAATTGCATTCCCTTTTTATTTCTTTATAAGATCAATCATTTTAGACATGCTCTCACCCAACGTGGGACACTGTGAAGAGGGGATGCTATTCCATTCGCTTTGCACATCTGCCTACAGTTTGTCATTGTTCTCAAAAGTTCTTCCGGCCAATGAACGAGATATTATGGACCAAATATTCTGGATTGGGTTTAAAAAAAATCGGGGCTTTAACCTGACCAAAATATCACATCAATTGAATTATCAGAAAACCATTTTTTGTGAGTTCAGCAGTGTGTACAGAGGCAGTATCAAGTTAAAAAATAATGTTCTGGGATATTCCCAGCTTCTGAATTCTTAGTAACAGTCCTATTTCTAACATTCGAATGTATTCCTTTGCATTGATTGACTTCTCACATCTAATAAGTTCCCCAACTCCTGTTGCAGAAAAAGATCCTCATACCATTATCCCTCCATTCCCGTGTTTAACTGTCGATTTTATGCAACTTGGTGAGAATCCTTCTCCAGTTCTTTGATTGCACTGTTCAGCAGCATCGGGAGCATCACTAACAAGACAAAATCTTGATTCATCTAACGGGAAAACATTCCTGAACCAGTCTGTATATTTCTTGCCATAACACGAGAAAAATCTCTTTCTATCATTGATGTTCTTCTTAGATAAAAATGACTTCTTTACACGCCTTTTAGGGGAAAATCCCATTTCTCTCATTTGTCTAGGGATTCTATATCAAGAAAGAGTTTTTCCAGCCCCTGTTTTTAATTCTTTGCTATGGCCAACATAAGTTTTCTTTCAATCCTTCAAAACAATTAACTTAAGCCTGTGGTCGTCCTTCAAAGTGGATACTCTAGGGCGACCAAATCCAAATTATCCTTATACCAAGCGTTTAACTTTGAACCTTTGACCGATTCGCTTCACCACAGAAAGAGATGTTTTTACATTTTCTTTTCTTAAAATATCAAAAATCTGCTCATAAATCATTTTGGACTCCTTTAATCTTGCAATTCGTTTTTTTATATCCTCGCCAAGATGCGGTCTTGCCATTTTTAGGATTAATGATTTCACTTAATATTATATGTTATAATAATAATGATCTACAAAATAGAAATTTCCAGTTAAAATTAACAAAAAATTCATGGAAAATTATTGAAAAATCACTCTTGGCCCATTTCTTTTTGCTTATGAGTATATATATATATATATATATATATATATATATATATATATATATATATATATATATATATATATATGCTAATTATAACTGTATTTCTCGCTATACACGTTGGAAATTACGTTTGTGCATCACACCGGCTGTAATTGTAACTTCCTGCACTGATGATTCCCGAAAGCATAAAACATTAGTGTCTTTTGGTATTAAGAATAATTATATATACATAATTATACATACTTATTTCCACACTGATCATTCTTGGAGAAAAGATGAACCACGTATTAATATGAATAAGAATGCAAAGATATGTTTTCTGTAAGAGCTGGAAATTGTTCGAGTTCGTCGAATAGTCCGTGGCAGCGTTTTGCTGAAAGACATAACAACTATTCTTTGTAAAGTTTACGGCCCAAAGCATGGTTTCCTTGGTGAAAACAGCAGTTCTTCTTTACACAGGAAAAATATTTTCCACGTTATAGATAAGAAAACCAATCATCTTCATAGATGTTTTTGCAGAAAATATAAAGAAAACCACAAAGGCATACTTATCGAAATTAAAAATATTTCTCCTCTTTGTTCAAGATTCTGATATTCTACTCATATTAGATAATGATAATGCGGTTTGCATGGCTTCTCAGACAGAAAGATAACCAAGTTACTATAGATATTGTATACGAACAATTTGCGATTGCAGAGTCAAAAAACCAGGGGACTGCTTCTCAGTTGACTAAAACAGATTCGCTTTCAAGTCTAATTTGAACAATTGGGAACAATATGATACTCGAATTCTGCCAAACATATACAATTATTACTAATTATGGTGTTGTCTCACCGACCACCTGATATTCATGAACTATTATCCTCGAGTAGCTCTGGGTCTTGATAAGCGGTAACACATTGTAAAAAAAAAATCATTGTGACCGTTAAATCATTTCAAAAAAATTCCTAAAAGTCGGCCCTTTAACAACTCGATGTTTACCATAACATATCACAAACCTTATTGCAATTGCATAAAATAGCCGTTTTATCGTTTACGTTTTTTTTTTTTTTACCCAAAACAAGTTACTTGAAGCGGAAGAGGCTTCTATGTGGGATGATGTGTAACAGGTCCTTGTAAAGCGTTGATCAGTGAAATATCTATTCAACTTACATTGAAAGTTCTGCATGTCAGTACAGTCAGGGAAGCAGGGAAACAGAAAGGGAATTTTATATTCTGGCAGTCCGAGGGATAAAAATTTTAAATGTATAAAACTTTCCGGAATCTAAAAACATCAACAGTGTAGGGGTGGGATTTTGCAACTTGTTGTGTTAGTCGGGAGTTGTACGCAGACGAGGAACAAGTGTCGTAAACTCATCAAAGCGTTACAGAATATGGATACAGCATTAGGGCGATAGAAGAAAGCTTGGAGATTCGTCGATAGAGTTGGAACTATTAGATTGGAGACTTTTTTTTTTACCTTGTCACAGAAGGAAAGACTAACTGTAGAAGCACCAGCACATATGTGGCAACAACACTCGATGAGCGAATGGTGCCTTTGAACAAGAACAGGCTACTCCCAGGTGTGAGTAATTTCCTTTGCAGCAACTTTGGCAATGTCCTCAAAATATTTGTTCTAAGTTATGCTGCCTTCAAATGTCAAGCAGAGGAGGTTAAACCATGAGTTATCAGGTGGAGTGCTATTTGTCATGGTAATTTGTGGTTATAGGTGATTTTGATAATTGTTAACGGAAAGAAGCTTAGATTTAGTTCGATCAATTATTACCATCCATTTACAGCCCCAGACCGCAAGTAACTTTCTAAGATTTCTGTGATTGCTTGGAAAAGTGTGCATTAGGTTTTTTTTTTACCCTTTTACCCCAAACAAGGCACATAGCCACTTTGGTGTAGGGGGCAACAGCTACTGGGGTACTATGTAGGGGGGTGGGCAGCAAAATGTCGGTTCACGTTACACTTTAACTTCTGCATGTCAGTACCGGTGGGGGAGCAGGGACCTGGAATGGAATTCCAAAGTCTATCAGTTTTGGGGAAGAAACTACTAGAGTAGAAAGCTCTTTTACATTTAGGAATATCTACTGTGTGGGGGCGGGATTTAGCTGCCTCTCGGGTTTGTCGTGGGAGCACAAGTGCTTGCAGTTCGTCAGATAATTCATCATTAAAATACTCGTAGAACAGGCAGAAGGATGCAACATTTCATCGATGGGATCATTTTATTGGAAAGGTCAAATCGACCTCGAGGCACACTCACATCAATATCACGATCTGTTTAAATTTACGACTATCGAGGACAACCATAATTTGTCTAGGATTAATCTGATTATGGTTCGTCCATGAAATACCATAAGATTTCATTTCCGTGAGAAGTCCTGTAGGCGAGACGTTGCATATATCAAGTCCTACCGCCCATACTTCCCCTGGATTATTGAGTGTATGATACATGCGTTCAGATATGAAAGTTTGAAATATTTACAGTAAAAAGGCTTGCCTAGATCCAGTATTGAAATATATGAGAATTTCTAATGAGAGAGAGAGAGCAGATATATCAATTCGTCTGGAGTTTACATATTGCTTATGAACATTTATTGCTGAGGATTCGCGGTTCCAATAGATAAATATATATATGTCATATATAATATTATGTGTGTATATATATATATATATATATATATATATATATATATATATATATATATATATATATATATATATATATATATGACTGTCGAACAGGCGATCGGGTTTCAATTCTGGGTGGCGGTAGTTGCCTGTTTAGCCGCACTGATGAGCTGTGAAACAGCGAAACAGTACTGCATGTGGATGACAATATATATATATGATATGTATTATATACATTATGTATATTATATATATTATTTATTAGATGTATTAAATATATTTATATCTTGTATATTGTATGTGTATAATAGATATCACGGACATTATTTCGGCAGCTGATATTTAATAAATATATCCAAAATCTTGGCAGGATTTTCACTTTTAATTGAGAAACAAATATTTTAGTATATTAATCTCTAAAATTAAAACTAAATTTGTTAATGTTTATAACACCGCTACACTTTAATATCTATATTTACATAATACACTACGCGATGATATATATATATATATATATATATATATATATATATATATATATATATATATATATATATATACAGTTATTGTATATACGATATTGTATATAAATAAACACCATAAGCAGGTTTTTAATGGATACTCATTCGTCTATGAAGAGTTGTTTTGTGATCTTCCACCGGTCAATAGAAAACATCTGAAACGTATTATAAGAAAAATTCAGGTTTTTGTATAAAATACTATCAGTGTAAATTAATTACATCTTTTGAGTCTTGGGAAGACAAAAAACGAATATATATATATATATATATATATATATATATATATATATATATATATATATATATAGTAAGTTATAAAATATATATGGCACTTAAGCTACACAGAATATCCCGCGTTTCATCCACACAAGGATTCATCAGGCTTATGAATGCTAGCGTGTATAAAACGCGGAGTATTCTGTGTAGCTTAAGTGCCATATATATTATATAACTTACTACTTAGCTCTACCTACGTATTGAGCACTGTTGAAATAAATACTTAAAGTTTACGCATCGATTTATACTTTCGTATATAAATTTATGTGATTAAATGAAGTAATCATATATATATATATATATATATATATATATATATATATATTATACACTTTAGATAAACAAAATTACCAAGAATCGCTACAAAACATTTACTGTTTCAATCTGAAATGGCATCGTCAGCCGATAATATATGTTTTATTTACTCGAGGTCAGGCATTTAATTAAAATGAAATCCGATTAGAAAAATAGAAAAAAAGGGGGGAAAAAGAAAAATAACTGGCTTCAAGTATATACTGTCGCCTGACGATATCTTTTAAGACTTAAACAGTGAATTACATGTAGTGACTTATGGTAATTTTGTTTACCTAAATTGAGAATAATAATGCATTGCTTTTTAATTGGAAATTATGAACAACTCTGTTGAAATTAAATAATTTACTTTTGGATATTTCTAACCAACCTCGAATGTAAAAATTGTAGAATTCATAGTTAAAAAATATAGGATTTTTAGACGGAAATATTGTTTGAAACAGAGAATATTAGAAATATAAAGTTTAATTTTTCTCTATTTTGTATGTTAATTTTTGGGGGGTTGTCCTATCAGAATATTTTCTTTCAGCAGTATTTTATAAGACTGTAAACCACATGATTAATTTATGATTTACCTTACCCAATGTTTATATAACCTTGAATATATATATATATATATATATATATATATATATATATATATATATATATAATATACAGGATGACCCCCAAAAATGTGTCCCAACTTTAATTAGGCCTCGTTTCTATGTGTTTTGTCCGAATGAAATGAAACTTTGGTCATAACTAGTTTATTATATTAAAAACATCACATCTAAACACTAAGGCCTTTAGCCTTTTTTCTCCGTTCTACAGCGTATGTTCTAGATGGCCTCCATTTAGCTTTTGTTTCTTTTGGGTCACCCTGTATATATATATATATATATATGCATCTTCTCTCTCTCATATATATATATATATATATATATATATATATATATATATATATATGACTTTGCAAAAGTATATGCTTTTATTATTATATTTTTTTATATTCTTTATATATGCTGACCTTATTTCAAAATCAAAAGCTTGATGTTTGATTATCCCAGCTTTTCCTCATAAATCAAGATGGCGGTTCAAAGTAGAGATTAAAAGTCTCACACAACTGGAAATGGATTCGATGAGAATTATTGTAGTTCTTTCTTCTATGTAATTTTTTTACATTGTTATGAATTAAACTCTTTTAGAACTTTCTGTACATTTTCTGGTTAGTCAATGGGGATAGTATCTAGTACTGAAACCAATCTTAAAGTGTACTGAAAAAATGATCTTCAGATTGGAATTTAGCAAAGTTGTTATTTCTTTCTCTCTCATTCACCCTCTCTTTCTCTATCTCGCTCTCTCTCTCTCTTCATATATATATATATATATATATATATATATATATATATATATATATATATATATATATATATATATATATAAATTACTTAGTATTCATGAGGATTTCAACTGCATTTTCAAAAGTGTCATTTTAGTATTTTTGTAAGAACATACTAAAAGGTTATTTAGACTATCTATCTATATATCTCTTACTCTCTCTCTCTCTCTCTCTCTCTCTCTCTCTGTTATATTCGCTAATATTTTTCCTTTGAGGAGATGAATAAACATCGAAAATTCGGCAGGTAAGGAAATATACTAAATAAATTGTATTCTTGTTTTTTCTTTCTATATTTGAAATTTAACTTTTTCAAGTCATAAAATTTAAATTCCAAAATTATTATTTATTTACTCTTTCTGGCATATTGAGAAATTTTATTTAGCTGGGATTGTCTTTTATAAATTATTATATCCAATAATCTTTTATAAGACCGATAATCACTGGATTTGCATACCAGTGGATTTATTGTATTTCATATATTCTGAAGAGTATATATATATATATATATATATATATATATATATATATATATATATATATATAGATATGGAGAGACTCCATGTTTTGACAAGCTTCTGGGATTGACCTTTGACAAGTTTCTGGGATTGATCTTTACGCCTGATCTGAAATGGAACACGTACATCAAGTCTGTTGCCAAGGTCGCTAGAAAAATGGTGGGACCCTTCTACTGCCCAAGAAGATATCTCACTGCTGATGCAATTCTCTATCTACATAAAACCCAAGTACGTCCAAGGATGGAGTACTGCTGCCACATCTGGGCAGGATCGGCTAAAAACAGCCTATTCTGCCATGACAGAGTGCAAAATAGACTTCGTAGCTTAGTGGGAGATGCCGTTATTCTCTTCCCTGCAACCTCTCTCCCACAGAAGAGATGTTGCAAGCCTGTCTTTGTTTTATCGTTATTTCCATGGCAAGTGCTAGTCCGAGCTCCAATCTCTGGTTCCCTCTCGTCAATCTTTCACCAGAACACCCGTCTAGCTGAATCCACTGTCAATACTTTTCCCCACTCTTTATCTGTGTCTAAATCAAAACGTAGATTCCATGAACAAAGCTTCTTTCTTAGAAGTGCACGCCTGTGGAACTCTCTGCCGTTTGCCTGTTTCCCACCTGACTACAACTTGGATGTGTTCAAGTGTAAGATAAACAAACTCCTGATAAACCGCCCCCTTAAGTATGACACTTTATCAAATCTCCATTACTAAAGATTACTACGTTATTATCCCATATATTGCTGTACACGCAATAACTCTTATGCCCGAGTGGCTTTTGGGCCTTGATAAGTGGTGACTTCCATGTGTATATATATATATATATATATATATATATATATATATATATATATATATATTCTATCCCTCGATATCCGAAGAACTTTTCAACATTGCACTGGAGTTTGCCGAGGCATACACTGATATATCCTCGGAAGAAATCCACATTATTAAAAAATGTAGAAAATCAGTTCTAGTAAATAACAATAAGCAATGGATAAAAACTAAAATGACAAATTCTTTTGATTTTACGATGGGTTCTCTGGATTCTGCATAGCCATCAGCTCTTGTGGGATTATTCATTTTATGTACCGTCACAAGCATATTTGAAACTACGGATATCCGCCTACATAGAGATGATGGACTAGCCATAATAAGAGACTCCAACAAAGTCAAGGTAGATAACTTTAAGAAAATCGTATAGAAGGAAATGAAAAAATTAGGTCTAAAAGTAGACGTACTAGCTAACATAAAAAAACAAACTTCCCGGACGTCACGTTGAATTTAGATAAAAACACATATGAACCCTACTTAAAAGATAACACTAATCCAACATACGTAAACCCAAAGTCCAATCACCCATCATCAATTATAAAACAGATTCCCAACTCAATCGTAAGTAGACTCAGCAATAACTCAATCGATGAAAATTTATTTAACAAGTCAATCAATAACTACGAAAAATAGTGGATAGAAAAATATTGATATGAAATATAAGCAACAAAACATTAATAAAAATAAAATTAAAAATATAAGAAAAAGAAATACAGGGTGTTCACAAAGTCTGGCTAGATTATGTAGTCAGACTTTGTGGGCACTGTGTAGATTATGCAGCCAGACTGTGTGGGCACTGTGTAGATTATGTAGCCAGACTTTGTGGGCACTGTGTAGATTATGCAGTCAGATTTGTGGACACCCTATATAATCTGGTATACGGCGCTATACAATCAAATGTTAAAAACAAAACTTTGCAGGAAATGTCTAGATCACATCGAAAAGCCTTTCTCCATATCCAATCCCTTACACAAAAAAGTAAAATTATCATACAGCCGCTGCGAAAATTTAGAGATGATTATTAAAGCACATAATAACAAAATATTAAATAAAAGCAATGAAAACAACAACAAAATAAACAATAAAAACGTAGACATCGTGACAAAAATAAAACTAACACAAAGAACACATATACAACTCGTAGAAATACTACTACTACTAAAATCATTATTATTATTATTATTATTATTATTATTAATAGTAATAATAATAATAATAATAATAATAATAATAATAATAATAATGATAATAATAATAAACCAACTCCGGACAGCGACAACCATAGTAGAAATAAAATTAAAAATACTAATAATGAATCAGCGAAATGAAACTGTAGATCTCGCACACTGTGCCCACTTCAAAATAAATGTCTAACCAAAAGCATAGTATACCAGGAAACAGTATTTGCGAAAGAAAACCCAAATAAGAAATATTACGTAGGTATGACTTCTTTAGATTTCAAAACCCTATATTATGACCTCAAAAGTACGCTAAAAAAACACCAAATAAAAACAACACTAGCAAACAAATACTGGGAACTCAAAGAAAGCGGGCGTTCGCCGGTAGTCGAATAGAAAATAGTAAGACAAGCAAACACATGAAGAGACTTAACCGATACATGTTGATTATGTCTTCATGAAAAATTTACTATCCTATACTTTAAAGAACCCCAACATCTAATAAACTGTAGAAGAGAAATAGCGAACAACTGTGTTCACAGAATAAACTTTACTCTAGGATAGCGATACAAAATAATTTTAAAATTAACAATAACAATAGAAAATAAATAAAATAAACATACATATACATAGATTATAACACACATATATATATATCTATATTTTTATAAAGTAATAGGGTTCGTGTGTTTCTGTCTGTGTGTACAGCTCTCCATCATCAACGAAATATAAAGGAGGTAAGAGGGTAGATCTCTCCTGGTAGAGAAACATTAGAACCCATTTTAGGATGTTTCTGTTATAGGAGACATAAGAATCTATGCCTAATTTCTTTATATACTATTCTACAAACCACCCCCATATCGAATGACTTATGCTCATTTGCATATCACATTATATTAAATCTCTTTAACTAATTACCTCGACCTTATTACATATTGGAAATATTCTAATAATTTCAACTGTACTATTTACAAAATCTATTTAACATTTAATTATTTAATATATTTTCATTTAATTTTATATTCGATTTATTTCACTTTACGTATATTATCAAAACAATTCATTGGTGAGGAAAGCTTTATGTTTTGGGATTGTATTGAAAATGTAATGGAAATTTCAATTTCGTTCCGTTTTAATCTTTTATATTTTACTTGCCAATATAATTGAAAGAATACAATTCAACTATCGTAATTTTATATAAATAAACAAAAACAAATATTTTAAAATAAAACTTTATTAAAAAAGAAATAATTTTATTTTTAAATGAAAAAAATCAATTTAGTAAAATAATTGTATTAAACATCCCAACCTCCCCATGTTAAGTATGGCTTTCTAAATAAACACCCCCAGCCTTGTCAGCAAACCTGTAAACCTATAAAAGTTAACATTTCGAATGTGAACAGTGATTTTTCGATTTTGTTAGCGCTTGCCGCAATTAAAGACAATTAAAACGGAACTAACTTTAGTTCCATTCTATTTTTTAAACAACCCCCAAAACATAACGCTCTCTTCCAGTTATAGCCAATTTTTTTTTAATTAAATAAAACAGGTCAAAATAAACAGATAAGCGCATTTTCTTTTACATTTTTCTTACAACCAACGTTGTCATTTAACCAACTGCAGGATACCGTTACTTTTGTGGGGTTGTTTTGAAAATGGCACGGAGATTATAATTTGGTTCCAATTTAATCTTTCTGGTCGAGCTTATCATAGATTTGAACTACAAATAATTTATTACATTTTGATTATTAATATCTTAAGACTTAAAGCTTATATTTATTTCATTTTTCTATTTATATATTGAATTAGTTATTTCCAGTCTTATTTAAACTTAGTGCTTTCTTTAAACCGGATGAACCTTTTATAAAAATATGAGTTTAACGTAAAGAACACGAACAAGGTTTTATTCTAAAACCAACACAAAGTCAAGTATCTGCAGAATGTCTTCTTGGCCCATTTCCACTTTGCAGTCCACACCCTTTCGTTGTCATCAAATGTAGCACAGAAGTCCTTTTCTTCAATCAACATGGCTGCACAGACGTCTTTCCCTTCTCCAAGCCTGATACCTCTAGCTGCTGTGATTGTAACGCCTCCTAGTGCTTGTATTGCATCAATTCCAAGCAACATGTCGTAGCCAAGGGGTTTCTCCTGCATCACCAGAACGTCAATTTTAGCTGTGTCACCCTTCTCAGTACAGATTGTGACTGTCCCTTCACCACAACATACCCGTGATAAGCCATGGATGGTCATAACGCCGACTGGGTTCCTCCGCCACACCGGACAGCAATGGGCACTAACTATAGACCGGGAACACCCCGTGTCTATAAGTGCTGAACACTGCACATCATCAAGTTTAACGCTAATGACAGGCAATCCTGTGTTTATTGGTTGGCAGGGGGCAAGGGTAGCGATAGTACCTTGCCCCCAACTTCGTTTCCCGAACAGTTGCGAGATATGTGCCCAAACTTATTGCAGCGATAGCATTGCACTGGTCTCTTTGATTGTGGATATACACCTCTCCTATCACTCCGGCACTCTTTAGCAAAATGATTGGCCTCCCCACATTTATAGCACACTGGGGTGGCATGCTTATTACTATCTGGAAGAGAGTCCACATTGCCTCCATGTCGAAAACGAGCTGCTGCTGCAATTGGTTCCTGTTCCTTACAGATGTTTCGAGCTCGGGCCAATAACTCATCAGTTGACAATTCATCGATTCTTGATGATGCCCGCAACAGTTTACTGACCTCCTCAGGTAGGCCTACCAAAAAAGCACAGCTTAATATTTTATCGTTGACCCCACCAAACGGTACAGATAATTTTCGCAGGTCGGCTAGGTACACGTCGACTGTTTTCTTGGGTTGAAGTGTCCGGCTCGTGAACTGTTGCCACGCAACAAATGGATCTGTACCAAACGCTGTATACAGGCTCTGTTTGATTTCATCCCAGTTTGGTTCATCCCCGAGTTGTTGGTAGACTGCATAGGCCCCTCCGGTTAGCCTCAAAGGGATAACTGTGGCTGGTTCTTTAATTTTGCACAGTTTACAGATTTTCTCTGCCTTTTCAATCCATTCGACGACAGCCAGTCCAGTGGTAGATCCGTCGAACTCGGGTATTAAGCGAATGTCGAATCTGTCCATTGTTAGTCACCGCACACCAAGCGCCGAAATAGCTTAAAACCAACACAAAGTCAAGTATCTGCAGAATGTCTTCTTCGTTCCTCCTCTTCTCTTTTCTCTCTCTCCCAACAATCGAGCACAGCATATAATAACAAAACTCTAAAGCACGTCTGACAGCACTGACTTCTGCCAACAGCCTGCCCCTCCTCTTAACAACACAGGCTTTTTATATCGCAAAATCGTTCACCTCTATTTGCATATTCTTCTAACTCACGTGATCACGACTCTATAAATAAGAGTCTTGACCGTTTCTTTTCTTTCTTTTTATTTATTTTCGGTGACAGACCCGCACGTGGTCTATCCAGGTAAGTCACGCATTTCTCCACATATTCAACTGAATTTCTTCCAGTTTACTAACAAAATATATAAATTCAAAAGAGATATAAATAATAAAATAAAAAGGTTATGTAATTTAAAAGAAATACACGTACTCACAAAAGCAGAATGGTTTTTACACATTTTTTTCTTTAAAACCATAACAATGAGACTAACAATTACCTAGATCTTAGTAATTATTTGTTTTAATAGAACTGTTTTAATTGTACTGTTTACATATATTAGTTAACCTAAGTTGGTATTACATTTATTTTACATTTACTTTTTTTTTAAAATTATTACTTTTAGACTGTGACGTTTACACCCGGAAGTAATGAGTCACAAGTAGGTCGCTTTTATTCATTTTTGCTACAATATAATTGTTTATAATTGTACTATTCAGAAATATTATTTATAGTTCGTCCATTTCAGTTAGTATACATTTCCTTTACGCTTAACTAATTTACAATCATTAATATCGTTAAACAATTCCGTTTAAAACCGAAATTATGCCACCCAAACGAAGTAGAAACGAAAGTGAGGAAGAAAGAATGGAAAGATTGGAAGCTAATAGACTAAGAGTTGCTGCAATTCGCTCCAATGAAAACAATTCAGATAGAGAAAGACGTCTAGAACTTAACAGGATACGTCAAAGAGAAAGGAGAGCAAGACTGTCAGATTTGGAAAGAGAAACCCAACGTGAAGCTGACAGAACTAGACATGCTGTAAGGCGGTTAAATTCATCACAAGATGAAATTCAAGAAAGGCAAAGATATGCACTGGAAAGAGAAGCAATATTACGATCGAATGAATTATATGAGGTAAGTAGACGTACACAAGGTCAGTTGAGAGTGGCTCAACGACATCAGAATGAATCGGAAACCCAACGAAGCTTTCGCCTATACCAAGGGCAACAACGAGAGGCTGCATGGAGAGAGAGTATGACTTTGCCCCAGCAATTGACAGAAAACGAGGCAGCTAGACAACGAATGACTGCTTTGAGACACCATGAAATAGAACACTGCAATAGAAAAGGATTGCTCTACAACAAAAATGACTCTCTCACTACAGCTGATATAGGAAAAATGGACAAAATATGTCAACATTTCTCAGCTGTAAAATTTAAAGGAGAAACCCCTGGTTGTTGTTGTTCTTCTGGCAAAGTTGTGCTTGATAGCTTTCCACCACTGCCTCAGTTGCTTCAAGATTTGCTCTCCGGCAATGGTCCCATCTCTAAAGATTTTCTGCAAAATCTACGCAGTTATAACAATTGTTTTGCAATGACATCATTTGGTCACAAAATTGCGGCAGTACATGGGTGGAATCCTTCTTTTAGAATTCGAGGCCAGGTTTGCCACCAGATTGGGAGTCTTTTACCACCTGAAGATGAAACAGCAAAGTTTATTCAAGTCTACTTCTTGGATAGTCTGGAAGAGGAACTACATAATCGGGGACGTGACAGTAGACTCAATAGAGACATTCTCCAAAGTCTGACTGAATTTTTACATGTGAACAACAGCTTCATTTGTCAGCTGAAAACAACAAAGGAGAGGATTGAAGAAGAACACTTGGTAGAACATAAAGTTGTCATAAGGGAATACCGAAGGCCGCAAGAAGAGCATCCACGGCGATTCAATGCTCCAACAACAACGTATGAGATTGGAATATTAATGGAGAATGAACCAACAGCTAACCGGGATATTGTCTTGCGTTTTAGAAATGATACATTAAAACGGATCTCCGAACTACATCCCCTCTACGATACTTTAATGTACCCGTTAATGTACCCCTATGGTTCTCCATCTTACAACATCTACATGAAGGCATCCAATGGGCGAAAAGTTACCCAACAGCAATTTTATTCGTACCATTTAATGACTCGGCCTGGAAACTATTTTCTCTGGTACCGAAGGCTATTTCAACAATGGCTGGTGGATGTGTACTGCAAGATTGAAACAGAACGTTTACAGTTCCTGAGGCGTGAGCAACAGACCCTGAGAGCTGACAATTATAGCAACTTGAGAGATTCAATTCTTAGGGAGGATGGGAATCCAGAACAGTTTGGTCAACGAGTTGTACTTCCGGCAACTTATACAGGAGGCCCTCGATACATGTTTGAGCGTCAAAGTGATGCCATAGCATATGTTCGGCGAATGGGCTGAGCCGACCTCTTCATCACGTTCACAACAAATCCAAAGTGGACAGAAATTACAGAAAATTGTCTTCAAGGGCAAGACCCTCAGGATCGTCCAGATATTGTTGCCAGGGTTTTCAGGCAGAAGCTAAAAAAGTTACTTGAATTTATTAAAAAGGGAGGATTTGGCAGGTTGAGGGCTTTCCTGTACAGTATTGAATATCAAAAAAGAGGACTGCCGCATGCACACATCCTCACCTGGCAGGCCCCAGAGGACAAACTTCTACCAGAAAAAATGGATCTCTGCATATCTACAGAGATCCCTGACAAAGAGGAAGATCCTGATCTTCATGCTAAAGTGATGGCACATATGGTGCATGGACCTTGTGGACCATTTAATCCAAATTGTCCATGTATGATTGACAACAAATGTTCCAAAAAATACCCAAAAGAATTTCTTCAGTGTACCGAGCAAGACCAAGACTCTTACCCCAAGTACAGGCGAAGAAAACCAGAAGATGGAGGCCAGACTGGTACAATAAGGATGAAGAGAAATGGTCAGTATGTTAATCAAGAAATAACAAACCAGTGGATTGTTCCGTACAACAAGGTCCTCCTTCAGCAGTTCAACACTCACATTAACGTAGAAATTTGCAGCTCGATCCAAAGCATCAAATATGTCCTCAAATACGTGAATAAAGGATGTGATAAAGCAGTGTTTGAACTACAAAGAACTGATGGAGCAGCTAACCAACAAGGCCAAGTACAAAGTCACATTGTGGATGAGATCCAGCAGTTCCAGAATGCAAGGTATGTCGGCAGTTCAGAGGCGGCCTGGAGGATATTGGAACATCCCATCCATGAACATTTCCCCCCAATTGTACAACTTTCTGTTCATCTTGAAAATGGGCAGCGTGTCATGTTCTCAGCTGATACTGCTCTGGAACGAGCCCAAGGTTCACCGCCTGCCACAACTTTGACAGCATTTTTTCAACTCTGCCATGAGGATGACTTTGCAAGGGGTCTCAAATACGTAGAAGTCCCTGAGTTTTACACTTGGAACAAATCGACAAAGAAATGGATGAGAAGAATGCGTGGGGTACAAGTTGAAGGTACTGAAAATGATGATGTATGGAAGGCACCATACATTGGGAGAATCTACACGATTAGTCCAAAAGCAGGGGAGTGTTATTTCTTACGCCTGTTGCTCAATGAGGTTGCTGGTCCAACTTCATTTCAAGATTTGCGAGCATACAATGGTCAGGTGTTTGAAACATACAGAGCAGCGTGCCTTGCTCGAGGCCTTCTAGAAAATGACCATCACTTGCATCAAGCAGTAGGAGAGGCAAGTGCCACTCAATCACCTTCAAATTTGCAAAGCCTATTTGTGATAATTTTAACAGCCTGTGAACCAAGAAATCCTCTTGAGATCTGGATGGCTTTTCGTGATGTAATATCTGAAGACATTCTTCACAGATACAGGCAAGAAGTTAACAATCCAGAAGCAGATTTTAATGAGGACATCTACAATAAAACTCTTTGTCTAATTGAAGAAAAAGTTCTCCTTATGTGCGGTCAACCATTGGCAAGCTATGGATTACCTGCACCAACGCAAGGGAGAGATGAAAGACTCGCAAGAGAGTATCAACGTGAAGTTACTTATAATCTTGAAGAACTTTCCCTACAAGCAGAAAATATGCAAGAAAAACTGACCGATTCTCAAAGAGAAGTTTACAATTCATTCATGGCAATGTTGGAAGCACAAGGTGAAATGAACAAAAACATGTTTCTTGATGCTCCAGGTGGTACGGGCAAGACTTTTGTAATCAATTTGATCCTTGCAAAGATTAGATACATGAGAAAGATTGTGCTTGCAACAGCATCCAGTGGCATTGCTGCTACTCTACTACAAGGTGGCCGCACTCTTCACAGCACTTTTAAAGTACCCTTGGATACTCATCGAATGGATCAGCCAGTTTGCAAAATTACTGGTAACTCAGCCTTGGCAAATGTAATTAGAGACACCTCTGCAATCATTGTAGACGAAGCCCCAATGACGCACAAGAGTGCTTATGAAGCAATTGACCGAACACTGCAAGACATCACAGGAAACAAGAATCCCATGGGTGGCATCCCAACCTTATTTTGCGGTGATTTCCGTCAAATCCTCCCAGTGGTTAAAAATGGCACAAGGGCTAACATTGTCAATGCAAGTTTGAAACAATCCTATCTCTGGAGGCACGTTATAGTGAAGAGACTGACTACTAATATGAGAGCCTATATCTCTGATAACACAGCTGCAGCAGACTTCTCAAAATTGCTTCTCCAAATCGGTAATGGTCAGTTTCCTATCACTTCTTCACCTGACACAATTAAGATTCCAACTGCGCTTGGTAAATGTGTCGGTAATCAGAAGCAACTGAAAGACAAAGTGTACCCAGACCTGCAAAACAATGGAAAATCACCGGATTGGCTTGCTGAGAGGGCTATTATTTCGCCATTAAACAGCAATGTGAATCATTTGAACAATTCAATAATGGATGAATTTCCAGGAGACACAAAGCAATACAAGTCAGTTGATTCGGCTACTAATGAATATGAAGCTGTTCACTACCCTGTGGAGTTTTTAAACTCTTTGGAGATATCTGGAATGCCTCCACACATTTTAAATCTCAAAATTGGATCGCCAATCATGATTCTTCGATCCTTGGAACCGCCAAAAACAACAAACGGAATCAGATGTGTTATCACCAGATTGCACACCAATGTACTTGAGGCCACCATTTCCTGTGGTCCCTACAAAGGCGAAACCGTTCTACTGCCAAGGATCCCCTTAGTTCCATCGGACTCAGAACTTCCATTTAAATTCCGGAGACTCCAATTTCCTGTGAAGGTGTGTTTTGCAATGAGCATAAACAAAAGTCAAGGTCAGACATTTAACACGATTGGCGTAGACTTGACATCAGACTGCTTCAGTCACGGTATGTTCTACGTCTCCATCAGCCGGACAGGAAGTTCAGAAAAACTCTACATTCTGGCTCCAAATCAAAGCAGCAGAAATGTAGTTTACCCTGAGGCTCTTCAGGGAAAAGTTCGAGAAATGGATATGAGGAAAAACTGACATGATCTGATTGTGGTAAGTTTTTAGTATTGAATGTGCAAGATAAAATTTAAGCAAGAGTTGAAAATTACTTCAATGAAAAATTTACTATGTAACATCAAGTAACCTTCCTTTTTGATGAAAATGTTTTGTGAAGTTCCTGATTGAATTTCAGTCACTACAAGAGGTAGTTAAAATGTTAATCACCTTATGCAATCGTTGCTCTTACAACATCAACTTACTGGAAAGGTGCCCACAGATTTTGGTACCCGAGTGCGCAACAAAGCTCCGTGCGAAGCACGGGTATCTTTGCTAGTATATATATAAACTAACATAATAATAAAAAAACACACACATTTTACTACACCTAGGTTTAAAATATGTCAAATCATTAGATATCTACGCTTCCAGCTAAAAATGCACACAAAGAAAGGGGTGAACCCAAGGTTAACTGGGCCTTTGTCCTGTAAGTGCTTGGCTATGGGCTGATTAGGAAGGGAACGGTGGAAACTAGAAATCAGATTAGCTAACTAAAAACTCAAAAGAAGGTGCGTATATAAAAACGCGCAACAACCACAACTTCTCGCATAAACCTGACGAATCCTTGCGTGGATGAAACGCGAAATATTCTGTGTAGCATAATTGCCATATATATTTTTATAACTTACTATATATATATATATATATATATATATATATATATATATATATATATATATATTCTTTAGCATGCTTACTTTGAGATAAGAATATATTATTTGGATTATTCGGACTACTTTCCTCATCTTGAGTGTTAATCTCGCAACGTTTCGGCTGATATAACATCCAATTATCTTGTTAGACTAAAGGTTATTTTCTGTCGAATTTTGGAATCTAAACGGGACCATTTATTTAATCAACGTGGTTAGTATGCTTTTATTGCGTCAACCATGACCGGGTTAAAGTCCTAAGCAATTTGCAAATGTAATTTAAGTATTTCCACACAGACGATTTAACATACAATCTCTATATATACACACACAATGTATAAATCTTAGTTCGACGCCCGGCGTTGCCTCGTCCTACAATACGCTTAATCGTGATATTTTAATAATTTTAAAAAGTCAGAAAATGATAATGATAATATAGTTCATCAAATTTCGTCTGTATTTGTTCATCACGTCAGCTGATATTCGGTCGATGATGAATGCCATAGTAATGTCACTTCCGTTTAATATTTAGTTTTCAAATATGTAAACGAAGAAATTATTTTCTGAAATTGTTAATAGTACTTGTTTTTCTCGTAAATTGCGCTCATTAATAAGAAAAAAAGTAAAATAGAATGATGAGGTATACCCGAGCTTTATCAGGGGGTCATTCGATGTGTAGTCGAATGCTCTACCACTGATCTGTATCTTCTAATTATTATACATCCGTTTATTTTTTAGAAGAAATGATTTACTGAGAATTTATTATCACCCCTATACAGTGTACAGTAAAATATTCCCATGTAAAAATTATTTTTATTTATAAGATAGTAAGATGTTTTTAGGATCGGATTATTTGCGATTTTCGATACTTATCGGATGAATTTCAGTATAGAACATATCAATGAACACTGCCAGACATATAAATTAGTTTTGTGTGAAATTTTTAAAAGATAGGTTCAGCCTTTTCAGAACATTAAAGGAAAGAATTCACACACACACAAATTATACACAAAGATTACTATACAGTCTTATGTGGCATGCTTGATTAAATAAACCTGTAAAAAAAATATTAACTATTAATGCAAATATAATACAATAAAACAATACCAGTCGACAGATTCGAATTCGGCAACGCGAGCCATGTCTGGCTCGATTAGCAAAGACCGGATCCAATCGGCTACTATAAAACGCGTGAAATAACATTGAATTAAAACATTTTAATTTTAAATGTTCTTTACGTCAGAACAGTGATCCAATCGTTATACGATGGTCTATGCATAAACGCTAAATTTACCGACTTAATTCAACTGTAAGTGCTCCACGATAAGAAACGAGTTTCTCAAAGGGGCTGTCATAATTATCTTTTTACTATAATAATTTTCTATAATAATAATAATAATAATAATAATATATATATATATATATATATATATATATATATGTATGTGTGTGTGTGTGTGTTTGGCAGCCCCTTTAAGAAACTCGGTTTTATTGTTGAGCGCTTTTAAGTTGAAATAGAAAACCGGTCACTTAAGCTCGCATACGTCCATCATGATGTTGTAATCATTAGTTAACTATAGCCGACATAAAAATTATTGTTAAATTTTTAAGGATATTTCTCGCGGTCGAGATTGGCCGTGAACTTTGTTCCTTGCTAATGGAGTTAGAGATGGCTTCGTAATCATGTCACCCTGCACTGCTGATTCCCGAAGGGATGAAACATGAAACACTAGTGTCGTTACGTGTTAAAGAGTTATTATCTATTATCACACACACACACACACACACACACTATATATATATATATATATATATATATATATATATATATATATATATATATATATATAATAACTTTTTAACGGCAGAAAAAATATACATCGCTTTGAAAATAATATACGAAAATACCCTAGGCGCCCTTTTTCCTAACAAACTCATCAAGAGTTAATCGTTTATATATCAAATGATGAAAAAAAAGGACGGACTACATTGTCAGAAGAAAGAATGAAAAGGAGAATGAGAATCCGTGTAATAATTATATATGCAATAATATAAAATATATGTACTATTGAGATGGATAGGGTATGATCACAATGAAAATATTTCTTCAAGCAAGTCTAATGATTTAATAAAGTCTTTCTGGTGACTGACTACAAAATCTTTAAATAATTTTGAGAGTCAGCCCCCTGCAAGATTCTAAAATAATCAATTTTATAGACATTGGGACAAGCTGGATTCTCTATTGGATGTTGACCAATGGAAGATTTCAAGGCAGAAGCTAGGCGAAAACGACGTAACTTTCTCAGTCTAATTTCTGTCGGTATATGATAGTTGATGCGTGTCTGCAAGTTGAAGCAGGTTCGACCCACATAGCCAGCAGTGCATTGGCAATTGAATTGATAAATAACATGGCTTGGTGTGATGTGGGGCAAACTGTGACCAAGACGAATGCAGATTTTACACTTAAAACTAACCGTAACTCAACAGACGGGAAAATTGTTACAGACTAAATAATCTGTATATATATATATATATATATATATATATATATATATATATATATATATATATATATATGTTTGTTTGTGTGTATGTGCGTTTGTGTATGTATGTGCTAGTACGTTAATCAAAATAGTCAATAATAAAGATTAAATTAATAAAAAAGAAAATCTTACCTAGGATTTCTTTATGTACGTCACAGGACTTAAAAGCATGAGAAAATATGATTAGGAATATGCCCGATGCCTATCTCGATCTGGAAGAAGTGACAAAATGAAAATGAACGTCTTTTTTAAAGGTTTTATAAAATAAAATAAAAACATAGCTTTTATTTGATATGTTTCCAAAAACTTGTAAATTACTTATTGATCAAAAAATTTTAATCTGAAGAAAATTATATCAAAAAAGTCTATATGCATGTAATTTTTGACTGCATGCTTTTTGATATGTTTTTAATGTTTTGTGATTGAAGTTTGGATGTTATCAACGATTATGTTGTACGTTGTACGAGACGACCGATCACTCATTGACATAAATGTTGGAACATCGTATATTAGCGTATACATTTGTACACTTTTTATATAGCGAGTTATATAGTCATCTACTATACGTACGAGTTGCTTTCCATAAGTTTCCAGAATTTTTTGTAAAAGCATTTACAATTATCATAGACTCTTGAAAATTCAGTATGCTATTGCTATATATGCTATGAGATGCCTGACTTCTTTTTTTATAATTTGATGTTAAAATGAATAGCTGTATCAGGAATTGGAAAACACTCTACTAAAGCCTGATTTCACACCTGATACATTTCAAAATGCAATCTGGACCTGACGACACTTTAGAAGAAAAATATGCAAGAAAATTCAGTTTTAAACTTGTGAAAATGCCATATGAACATATGGAATGCTTCAGACTGCTTTTGGACCATCTTCCATGAAGCGAGCATCAGTTTTTGAGTTGCATAAGAGATTACAAAAAAGGCAGGAATTCGGTGAAGGATGATGAGAAATGTGGGTTAAGTAAGGAAGTCAGAACAACAGAGTTGATTAGTCAAATAAAGAATTTCATGGATAAGGACTGTTGTGTGTGTCTAAAGAGACAAGTAGTGCAAAGTTTGAGGTCAGTGTGGAATCTGTAGACACAATTATTTGAGAGAAACTGAAAATGCAGAAGATTTGCGCAAATGCACCAATCCACGACATCATCTTTGACACAGACTATTTTACTATCAATACAGTCCCTTACGCTGGCTATATTCAATACTTCGCTCCCTGTGACTTTTGGTTATTGTCTAAGCTCGGGGAAAACCCCATAGACTGCCGTTTTGAGACAATTCAGAAAATTAAAGAGGCTGTGACAAAGGTCATTGACACGCTTCCATGAAGCCTTCTAAAAGTTGTTGGAAGCTTACAACAAATTGAGGAGAGTATTTCGAACAAGGACTAGAATTTCATATGTGTACTATCTATAAAAGTGCCTATACGAAAAAAGTCTAGAAACTTATTAAAGACACTTCGTACGGATGTTGTTTTTCTCGTCACTGCCATAGTCGACAGTGCCATCGTCGATGGGAATCTATGTTGATATAGTCTGTAGATAAAACTCAATTGAATGCTGTTGGTAAAGTTATAAACAAGATTTAACGAGCGTGTGATAGCGGGAGCGGGAGAAAGAGAGAGAGAGAGAGAGAGAGAGAGAGAGAGAGAGAGAGAGAGAGAGAGGAAAAGAGAGTTAGAGCAGAGGAGAGTTGGAAATAGATTAAGATCCAGATAACTGGCCTCGCTATATCGATGCCCACGTTTTGCCTGAAATTCTCGCGAGCTAATAGAGAAACAGAGATAGAGATAGGGTTTGTGAAGGGAAGGCGTGTATGTGCTTTGTCTGCAAAATCACGTGGTTTAATAATTTCCACTCGGTGTTTCTCTCTGACCCAATGGTCGTTAAACCTTTCTATACACCAATACATTTAATGAAGGCATCCTTCTGCTTGTTAAAGTGCAGACATATCTCGGTTACCGTTTCCTAAGTGTAACCTTAATTATTTTAAGCAGTACAAAAGATATGACGTTGACGCTATCGCAGTAATGTATATATATATATATATATATATATATATATATATATATATATATATATAATGTATTTATGTGTGTATACATGTATAAAATATAATGTATATATATATATATATATATATATATATATATATATATATATATATTAATAAACAATATGCAATATATTCGAGGAAAATAAATAAGAATTTTAAATATTAAAATTAAGTTTCAAAAATAAACTTACTATAATATATATATTCTTTGTCAGTATTATATATTAATGGGTTAAAACAAAGAGAATTAAACGTATAATAAAGTAATAAGAAAGAGGTACAAATCTCTCTCTCTCTCCCCTCTCTCTGTATATATATATATATATATATACATATATATATATATATATGCATAACCGAATGCAGTAGCACTGCAATGTTTTGTTTCTCCTCTTTACTTGTTTTCCATTCCTCCAAATCCTCCCATCATATGTTTTCCACCACAGAACCGCGTCAGTTTTAATTTTTCCTATGTCGAACAACAAATCCAGACCAGCTCACCTGTTTATACTCTCTGTTGGGTCAACATAAATTGATAATGAAATCGAGTTTACTTTTCTGATAACTAATGCTAATTACGTTTAATTACTTCACTCATCGAATGAACCCAAATTAACATATGCATCACGTTTAATATAAATAGACTATTAACGAGAATATAGATCAATTTTCACTTCTACTACGATCCTGGATATAACCTTAAACTATATCCAGTGGTGAAACCCCAGTTTGGGGACTTTGGGGAGTGTGGAGCCACCCTTTAATTGATACTGCTTTCAGGTCCACTCTGACCCGGAGTGGTAGTACCTGTTAGGGTCCCAACTATGGGTTAAATAGAAACCGACTTGAAAACAACAAATATATTTTATTAAAAAATGTTTCTTCAAAATCTTTGGATTCAGCATTAAATAATCTGAAAAAGGTTGATATGCCGTAACACAAAACAACCAACCAAACAACCACTTCTACTCATTGAATTAACATTAAAAATGTTTATAACTTTCGTTATTCATAATTCCCATCAATGAAATTTTGAATAACAATGTGTGCGAATTCTTAATACGAAAACACTCGAATGTTCACAAATTCATAAAATTATTAAAACTCCTGCGAAAATAGAATGAAGAATAATGTTGTGAAAGTTATATTGGTGGACAAGTGTGGATTGAATGTGTTTGCACCAATTTTGTATTTGGCTGACTCTTAGAAAGTTAATGTTATTAACGATTCCATTTCTGGCATTGTATTTTTATCAACATATCTTCAAATAGATTTGGATCTATGCAATTGTAAATATGATTGAATTACTCTCTGGCATAATGTATGACATATGCGTCCATCAGTTATTTCAATAAAAACAAAATAAATGATTTATGTGGACATGATTATAAAAAGTAACACTAGAAATTAGATAGAAATAGACAATTCACGTTTCTTTCTCTTTCTTTATTCATTTGTCTAATGTTCATCTCTTCCTTTATTTCTCTATGATAATCGTTCTTTATAGCCCATGTTTTGTTTAAACCGCTCAGTCCTCACAAATAATTCAAATATACTTCAAAACGTCCTTCAGACATTTAGAATATGTAGATAATGCAAATGTCAACCAACCATCAGCACTAGGCTAGTTTAACGAGTACCGTCATCCTCAAATATATATTTACTATTTTAATAAAGTAAATTTGTTTTTCTTTACTCCATTTAGATATCATATAACTATAAACATAAGAGTAACAATCCCAATATGGTCACGTTTACTGCAAATAACTTATGTCATGTTTTCTGGAAAATATCAGTTAATTTCATGCATTTTTTAAATTTCCTACATTAATTTCGATCAAGATAACTTCCCCAGAAATGTAGGACTTAGAGGAGTTAGGAGTATCTCGCGTTGTTTCAAAATGTTTACTACTGTATCATTATTCACTGGAACTTCTTTTTCATTAGATTTATATTACAAAAAATTGTTTAATTTCATTTATTAATTACCATTTAATCATTAGGACATTATTAAGTAAATACATATCGCTCCCTTCAGCTTACAATCTTATTTTTTGAAGTAATTTCTTTGGAGTAGCTTGGTTCTGTCAGCCATGAGAGGTTACCTCCATGAATTAAATGTAGAGTTTTATTTGAAATACTGTGTAGTTTATCGAGTTCAACAGAAATATTCCTAAATTCGACAGGATACACCTAAACAATTCCGGATATTAAATGAACGAAAACATTGAGAATATAACACTCAAGATAAGAACAATAGTCTGGAAAATTCAAATAATCCAAATTCAATAACTTAAGCTTATGTTTCATAAGTAAAAATTCATATTAATTAGTTTAGGATAAAAACCCTGTACGTACAAAAATATTTATCTATACACATTTAGGATTTTCAACAACATCTTGAAATTAAATTATACCTACACCTATTACCCGAATCATAAAAAAACATAACAAAATATTAAGGAAAAATGGGAATATCAACGACACTAATAATAATAATAATAATAATAATAATAATAATAATAATAATAATAATAATAATAATAATAATAATAGAAATAACAGTAACTGAAACTGCTAAATCCCAGTGAAATGCCCATTAAAAATAAGTGCCTTTTCTCTTCGGCGATATACCGAACAAAAAATTACACAGTAGAGAATAAAAGAAGGTAATATACAAATTATTGTAGCGAGTAATTGAATGGTGTTTAAGATAGATTCTACGAACAAAGAACGTCCTTTTCGTTGTATTACTGGAAATCAATTCAAAATAATAAAGAAACAAACAGAAACAAGCATCAAATTGAAGATAATTAGAGCACATGGATCACTAAATTCATCGTGTTTTCTGTGCCTGACTGAAATATTCAAGATAATTATATTTAAGGATCGAGGAAAACGAATATTAAACAAAAATCAGCGATAAGCTGTAAGCATTTTAAGAAATGTGTACTAAATACACTATGAATAATATAAATAAAACCATTCTACATATAGAACCCCTTTCCTACTTTCTACTCGTTAAAAAAAAGAAGGGCTACGTCGTAGTATAGATAGGTGTAATTATAGTAGACTATGAACCTGTTAACGAAATAATAGTAAAGAATGTTTAGCCACATTTGCTTGAGTAAAGTACGGTTGTGAAAAACACACTAGATACTTTAAACATCATTATCGGATATAATATGCCAGAGCGTGAAGGTTGCCCAAAGATAACTGGACTCATAATAAAACAAAGAATGAAGATTTTATATATATATATATATATATATATATATATATATATATATATATATATATATATATATATGGTAATTAGTAAAACCTGACGAGAGTGCTCAATACTATTTCAGAGGAAATATGCGTTGTAACTGAACAGATATAACGATAATAAAAAATAAAACGTATATATATATATATATATATATATATATCTGTGTGTGTGCGCCCGTGTGTGTGTGTGTGTGTGTGTGTGTGTGTGTGTGTGTGTGTGTGTGTGTGTGAACAAGTGAACAAAAGTATGCATTATTGTTCTGGACTTTTAAAAAATTGGAGAAACAAGAATACAATTTTAAAAATGATAAAAAGAAAAACAGGTGAAGTTTAATAAATGAAAGTTTAACGTTCATATAAAGGAAAGAATGGATATATTGCGAATTATAAGTTTTAAAAGAAGTCGTGATATAGATGTAATAAAAATGTAATATAAGGCCATTACGAACGCATAAAGACACGTAGTTAAATAAAGATTTTGTTTCATGTAGTGATATGCAAATTAATTATAATTTGCATATGGGCAGCTCATATTTATAAACTGACACCAACTAGAACAGGTGGTTTATGAACATTTGCTTAGCATAATACACGACATATTAATGACGTCAACGATAGGATACTCTCTGGTCTTTGTAATACGTAGATACTTAGATGCGTTGGTTTGCTGCTAATACGAGAAGCAAAAAGTTAAAAAACAACAAGAAACAAGGAGGGGAGAATGAAATCACCGATTTGTTCATGGCTAGCGCTGGTTGTGAAGTAATTATGAAGGTTGCTACAATGGTTTATCCTCAAGAACTAGAAGAAATGACTAGAAGAAATAAGTCAGGTTATCAAGGGAAACATGAGGCCAAAGAAAAGATTGGTGATTACAGAAAGGACCAAGTGTATGGCAATGAAGCAAGAAGTGGATGAACCGATAGTAAAATATTTACACCGGTTAAGAAGTGCAAGTAAATACTGTGACTTTGAAAAACTAGGAACAGAAGAAGACTTAATCCAACTAAGATTGATTCAAGGTATGCATAATTCGGCACATAGATATAAGCTAATGGAACAGTTACAACTTAAAAACATGCCCTTGAATATGTGTCTAGAATTTATACAACAGCAGGAATTAATACATACCCACAACGAAAATAAAATAAAAACTAATGGCTGACACGTATACGGTAGAAACGAAAAGAAAAAAAATACGTACTGCGGAAAAATTCATGAAAGGAAAAAAGAAAAATGCCCAGCATTTTGAAAAACATGTTCAAAGTGTTTAAAAAAGAATCACTTCAAAGAAGTATGTAAAACGAAAAATGTTAAAAGAATAGAGTATGAAAACAGACAAATTTTTAATGTAAAGAAGGATAATATACAAAATACTGGATCAAGGAATTGAGATACAAACATCCAAATGAAAATTGACAATTGTGTTGTTGAAATGCAAATATACACTGGCAGTGAAGTAACCATAATACCCAGAAATTTGTGAGGAAAATAGGAAAACTGCGTTTAAAAAAAGCAACGTACAATTACATCAGTTTGATGGATCGGTTATAGCAATTATGGATTACTTTTAAGGTTCAATAGAACTAAAATAAAAATATGAAGTAGTACCGATTATAGTTACAAATTACCGAAAAACGCATGGACTATTGGGGAATTATGTATTAAAAATTCAATGTATTAATTCAACGAAGTTGATTAATCGGATAAAAAACCCAACAAAATTTTGAAAAATATGAAACTAGCCTGCAATTAAAAGAAAATGTTCCCCCTCTTACCACGAAGGGAGAAAATTACCGGTGCATCTATTGCTGTTAGAAAAAGCTAAATTGCGAAAGTTAATAAAAGAAGATTTATTTGAACCTGCCCCTTCAGGAAGAAGTTAATAGGTATCACCCATCGTGGTATTAAAAAAAAACGATGACTTGAGAATTTGTGGAGATTATAAAATAGGGGTGAACCATAAAGTTTACGCCGACTCGTAAGTAAATAGGGTAAACCCTATTCCGAATGTGGTAGAAGCTTTGCATAAACATGCCGGAATGAAAGTATTTTCGAAGATAGACCTAAAATCAGCTTACCACCAAATTCCCATAGATGAAAATTTTAAAGAATTGATTACGATAAACACGCCTATAGGTATGTTAAGGTGGAAAAGGATGCCGTATGGCATAAAAACGGCAAGTGCAATTTTTCAAAAAGCTATTGAAAAAGTAATAGGGAATGTTGAAAATTCCATCTGTTATCAAGACGTTGGAGATTTAAATGAAGATTATTTAAAGAAAAAAAAAACTGAAAATATACTGAACCGACTATGAGACGCTGGCACGACAGTAAATTCCAAAAAAGTGTGTAACAAACAATAATAAAATATCATTTTTGGGTTACTCAATATCAAAGGAAGGGATCTCTCCAGATGAAGCGCTAATAGAGAAAAATTCTAAAAATGGGTACACCAAAATATAAAAAGAGTTTGCGTCTTTCTTGGTTTTGGTAAATTTTTATAGAAATATGTACCAAAACATAATGAGTTGACGGAACCATTTGCGAAGTTAAGAAAAAAATGCGGAGTTTATTTGGTTAGAACACTAACAGAAAGCCTTTGAAAACTTAAAACAGATTCTAGCGAAAAAGCCAATAGTACAAATTTTTGACCCTAAGAAGGACATAACTCTAACTACTGACGCTATCGGTATTTTGTCGCAAGATGCTCATCCCGTAATGTATTTATCCAGGAGATAAACAACGACTGAACATATTTATTCTAATATAGAAATAGAGGCACAAGCCATAGTGTGGACAACGTACAGAGTAAGACAGTTCTTGATGGGAAAAATTCTTGTTGAAAAGTGATTATAGACCACTGGAATTTATTTTCAACCCAAGAAAAGAACTATCGAACGTTACAACGTCCAGAATATTACGTTGGGCGATCATATTGATAGCATTCGACTTTGACATTGAGTATGTTAAAGAGAATACGATACAGATATTCCTTATCTCGATTGAGGTTTTATAGAGAGGATCAGGACAAAAACGAGATAGGACTATTATTAAGATTAGTAGACGCATATTCAGGTTTGCCTGAAGTGGTGGGACTACCTGATAAAAAAGGACCACCGTAAAACAAATATTAAGTAATATTTTCGAGAAATGGGATACGGAGAACATTGGTGACGGATAACGCGCCAGAATTTGCGGATGCTGATTTACATGAATGGTTAAGAAAAATAGGATGCAAATGTTACAAGACCCCTCCCTACCACCCGCAAAGTAATGAGATAGCGGAAAGGATGGTCCAGACGGTAAAGAAGTGTATAAAAGCATGCGTGCAATAGAAGGAGAAAATCGATGCTTTCCTACCTTTTTCCTAAGATTATTACTAAGTTATGAAACAATTCCGCATACAGGCAGGCAAGAAAGACCATCTGCCTTAATGGGCAGACAATTAAGGTCACCTTTAACTATGTTATAAGCGACAAATCAAAAGATGTGTTATAAAAGAAATAGGAATACGGAAGCTGAGACAGCAGAATTTATTATGCAGAAAGGATATAATACTGCAATATTAAATAAAGAAAATGTGAACAGTGTTCTAGCTCATGCTGACCAAATAAGATCCCAAGGAGAACAATCGGATGAGGAAATGCCTTCAGAGCTGCTCATTATTGACGTAACAGAAGAGTTACTTCAAAATAAGACTGCGGAGGGAGTAGAGAGAGACGAGGTAGAAGATGAAGAAGTAGATTAAGGCAAGGTAGAAGAGTAAGATCAGAATATGCAGGAGGAACACCGCGGTTATAGGGAAATACGTTATAGATCTATATCTCCAAGGAAAAGGAGAGAGGTAAGCGAAGGGATTCGGGAGGGCACGAGAAGTAGTACATGAAATACTCACGGCATAAAGTCCCTCCGTTATAGGGAGATGTAGTGATATGCAAATTAAGTATACTTTACATATGAGCAGATAGCTCATATTTATAAACCGACACCAACAAGAAAAGGTTTTCTGTTGAACGCTTGCTTAGCCTTATACACGACATACCAATATGTATATTAGTTGTCCGCCTAGCGTTGCTCGGTTGTACAGTACGCTTAAATACGATATTTTAGTTCATGCAGATTGCGTACATATTATTATAAAAGCAATTATCTATTAATCATTATATATTACAAGGGATAATTTGCCCGATGGACTAATTCGTAAAAATAAATATAATAATGATAATGTCGATCATCAAATTCTGTCTTTGTCTGTTTATAATATCACGTCAGTCGATATTTGGGCTCGACGATCTTAAACATAGTCGTTATTTTCTTACTGATAAAAAGAATTTAACAGTGGGATATTTTACGTTACAGCGGCCAAAAGAAATCATTTTATTATTTAACTTGGCCGGTGTAACGGAAAAATTCCTTTCTTGTAATTCTTTTTTATCTATAAGACAGATTATGTTTAAGATCGTCGAGACCAACTAGAATAAAAATCGATTTTTAAGTTCGATTTTTAAAAAATTTTGATACTTATCGGATAGATTTTTGAAAAAAAAAACATAATTAAGAACACCTCCAGACATATTAGATATCTTTGTGTGAAATTTGCAAAATATAAGCTCAGCCGTTTCGGAACCGATAAGGAATGAACTCACACAAAGTGAATTTTATATAATAGTAGAGATAGAGATATCACATTTATCGCTTTGTTAATAAGGTGTTTCATATCAGCTAATAATCGTCTGCCGATGGCACTTCCTAGAGGCTCTCATTAATTGATTTTGTCGCAAAGTAAAGGAAATATTTGGGTGTCCTATTACTAGAACGACCTTTATTCCCTCCAGTCTTTTGCCCTGCGTATCGGTTGCACCAGACATCTAAGAAACCGTTTCTGTCCTTCAGCTTCGTGTATGTTGAACTCAGTCAGAGATTCCTTATGGGTATATTGTCCTAAGGTATCATTATTGCGGAATGTTATCTTTCCTTTGGATCTTTATATTGTGTGTGCTTTAATTACATCACTGCATCTGGCAGCTGTTATTCATCTTTTCCGACAAAATAAGTAAATAATGCTAGGATATTTTGTGCTTCAGTATGGCTGTGTACATATGAACATTTTCGGCTTTAATTAAAAAGGGTGACATTGAAATGGAGATAATTCCAAATTTTTGCTGGGGCCATGAACGAAAAGGATCAACACATAATCAAATAAAACTTCATGAGATACTTTAAAATTTAATAGGTTTACTGAAATAAATTAAACATCAAGTAATTATAAACCAGTGTAAAAATCAAATAAGCAATTGATAGGAAGTAAGGTTTTACTAAATGAATCACACGACAAAAAACGGTTTATATTCCATTAAATGATTGATCACACCTCGAAAATATTATTTACCCATTTCATTTCATGTTTTTAAATTAAAGACGGAAATATTTCATATGTACAAAACGACACCGGATGTTTTACCTATCGGCTGTTTATGTACACATGTGTTTAAATTGTTTTCTATGATTGCAAATATTTTCAGCATGTAATCAGGATATGTAGGCAGTAAAAATAGAGAATAAAGCTTTTATCTTGAAAATCTGTATTGATTGCTGCTGGAAAGTGCACGATTATTCGAAATCCGGAACTCGTGAAGAAAGCACTACATTACTGAAATCCGTCTCCAATGCATCTCTCTCTCTCTCTCTCTCTCTCTCTCTCTCTCTCTTTATATATATAAAAGAGAGAGAGAATACGAAAGTATCAATAATATATGTGGGTTAAAAGAATAGCAATAAGATCAATTCTTTAAGAGGAGACTTTTTGGAGCTTATACAGAGTGTCAATAAAATAAGAAAACGACTATATAAAATATATACTACACGTGTAAGATAAGTAAATCTCTTTGTATCATGATATTTCGAAGCCTAATCCTTCCCATCAGAAGACGAGAAAAGATGCTAGCTAATATAATAAAATTTATATACATTAATATATTTTTTATATGGCCGTTTTGTTATTCTATTGGCACTTTATATAAGCTCCCCAACACGTCTCCTTTTAAAGAATTAATCTTATTGCTATCCTTTAAACGCTCATGTTCTCGAATATATATATATATATATGTATGTATATATATATATATATATATATATATATATATATATATACAGGGTGTCCATAAAGTCCGTGTGCGCCTTAAAATATTTATAATTTTATTTGTGATTGCAATAGAAATAACATATGAAAAGGATTTGATTTTGGAACAATTCATTTTAAAATTGCACACGGACTTTATGGACACCTTACCTGACCTTATTCACCCTTCCACTCTTCATCCCATGATAACGAACATTTCTGTAAAAGTCTGAGGAAGCTACAGACGACCAACAAAAACGGCAGGGTAGCTGAAACAATAATGTAACAACAGAAAGATACGGTAATAAAAAATAATCGTAAATATATATATATATATATATATATATATATATATATATATATATATATGAGCATACCTGATTGAATACGTTATCCTTTTTCCGATCTTTTTATAAATAAAATATAAAATAAGAAAATCGAAATTAAAAATAAAATAGTTTTCTCCTACCCATCTACCTTTTTAAGTAATGAAAAAAATAACTCTTAATACACCAAGCCTCAAAGGAAAAGGAAAAGTAAAAGAAAAAGAAAACGCCGGCAACAACAATTTCTCCTGACGATGACCAGTTAACCAATAAAAAACACTTGAGACAAATATGGCTGAACAACAACTTTTGGGCGCCATAATATATAATATGCCAGCTGAAATAAAAAAAGGATCGCTTGACGGATTGAAAAGATATCTCACCCCCCCAAAAAAAAATCAGAAAAAGAATAACTGTGTCGTGTTCAGTCAGATGTCCTCGAATAATGACTTGCTGCCAATATATATATATATATATATATATATATATATATATATATATATATATAACCATTTCATTTATTCACATAAATTTACTATACGAGAGTATAGATTTATGCGTAAACTTTAAGTATTTACTTCAAAAGTGCTCAATACGTGGGTAGAGCTAGTTAGAGACATGTATAAAAGTAAGAAGCAACGACAGAATTCGCGCATAAGCCTGACGAATCCTATAGTTGGATGAAACGCAGAATATTCAGTGTAGCTTAATCGCCATATATATTTTATAAATTACTATATATATATATATATATATATATATATATATATATATATATATATATATATATATATACTACCAAAAGTACCCGTCGTTGACTGAGTCCAAAAACAGCCTACGGAAAATGGACTCTGATTTATGAAAGTATGATAGGTTATGAAAAGGAAAGGTTGTTAATTTGGGTTGAATTTGAGGGTATCAAAACCAAAGCAAAATATGATGAAAGTAAAAATAAAATAGATGAACCCCATAATTTATTATACCATACCTGTTCACACTGAAACACTTATCACAATATACTGTGGATCTATATTAAAAAAACCTTGTTAAACTTTGTGACATATTTCCATTGAATGGAGGTCAAGTGCGAAAGAACACCCCCATGATTTTATTATACCATATTTCTTAAAACTGAAACATAATTATCAAAGTATACTTACGCAGATACATATGAAAAGTCTTTATTAAATTTGTGCCTATTTCCATTCTATGGAGGCCAGGCGCGAACGCAGACCCCACAATTTTATTATACCATCGCTATTTAAGTTAAAACATACTTATCAAAGTATTCTCATGTACATCTATATCAAAAACACTTGTAAACCCTTTTTTTAATTTTTTATTTCCATACTTTGTGGACCAGGCGCGAACACAGACCCCACAATTTTAATGAACCACTGTTCTGCCAGATAAAACATACTCATTCCGCGTCTTGATACATCTTCTATCATTATATGTAATCAGTTTTTTTAAATAGTCAACCATATAGGAGCCTATTCGTGACCACATATACACACATTCAGCTTTATATATATATATATATATATATATATATATATATATATATATATATATATGCGGGGGGTGCATGTGCAACTTTTGTAAGGGTGGGAAGAATCTTCGTTTATAGGCTTATAAATAGACATATTTTCTCAGAGCATATTCTGTGGAAATAAAACATGCATAGAAATACAGTTCTGCGGTGATACGTCAAGAACTGGGGCTTAGTTATTAGATTCTGACATATTAAGTTTGAAATATTTTTTCCTGATTGATGCACCAGACCAGATGTAGTAAGAATACTCCATTCAAGGGCGACAAGGAATCTTATTTGACGTAGGATACTGGCAGGTGTGAGAAGTTTTCCAGTTCCGTAAACATGACCCACCATTTTTGCAGCAGACTTGGCAACGTCATCTGCTTACTTATTCTATTTGATTTTGCCTGAAAATACTAAGTCTCAATGCTTGAATATTTGACCATTCTAAAAAGTTGCAATCGGCCTGGACAATCGGAGATTGGAAAATATTTTTTATTGTCTGTCAAGGAAAAGAGATTTGTCTCGTTCGTATTTAAATTTACATTCCATTTTGGCAACATTATACTACAAACATATTCTTTTCTAAGGCTTCAATTATTTGACATGTGTGTTCGATTTGTCAACGTGTCAGGAATTGTGTATATCAACTGATCTTGCGATTATGAATTCATCAGAAAGTACAATTTCAATTTCAGAAAAGAAAACTGCAAACAACAACCAAATCACTTTAATGACATTATTGCTCTTTAAAAATAACATAAATATCGATAACTCTCAGGCAGCCATCTTCATATAAAAAGTAATGCTATACAAAATAAAAAATAAAATATCACCGAAAAATAATTTCTATGATACTTAATTGATATAAATTAATAGAAATAATAATAATAATAATAATAATAATAATAATAATAATAATAATAATAATAAATAATAAATTGTATAAGATTCATTTATATTGGATGTGTATATCTATCTATCTATCTATCTCCTCTGTCTGTCTGTCTGTCTGTCTGTCTGTCTGTCTGTCTCTCTCTCTCTCTCTCTCTCTCTCTCTCTATATATATATATATATATATATATATATATATATACAGAAATACATTACTTTGTACGGCCCTGGATATGACCTTAAACTATATCCGATCGTGAGGCTCCAGCTTGCAGGCCTTAGGGAGTGTGGAGCCACCTTTTAATTGCCATTGCTCCCAGGTCCACTCTGACCCGGAGTGGTAGCACCTGTTAGGGTCCCAACTATGGGTTAAATAGAATACGACTTAAAAAACAAATATACTATATTAAAAAAATCGTTCTTCAAAATCACCAGATTCGGCATTAAATAACCTGAAAAGGGTTGATATGCCGTAAAACAAACAAACAACAAAAAAAAAAAACAACCACCCAACATTACTTTGTATATCATGTCTACATAGTTAATTCCAAATTAATTTTTTTTTTATATATATAACCATCACCATTAAAACGGTCTGGTTTTTAATGATATTATGAACGTGCAACCCGTACCATCCAAGTATAATTTATTACTGTTATCTATCTTAACCTCACATTTGTATACAACTTCTGAAATCAAGCAATTACCCCTTTAATGGACGTTCATTCGGAAGCCTACAAATGCATTTTCTCCCTGAATCTATTGTACCTGCTTCAATTCTATTCCTTTTTAGTATTACATGGATTTTTATATTGTTAGATCCCATCATAGTGCTTGCGATATATTCCGCGTTCGAGAATGATAACTTGACCGTGTTCCTATTTATTATTTTAGGTGAAATGTTTTCCTCGATTATTTTATATAATTCTCTAGGGATATCAGTTAGAATATGCTCACTGTACGGGGAGTGGGGGTGAACTAAACTAGTTTTCTTTCGCCTATTTCTCCTATTTTTGCCATTATTGCTACTCCAATGCTTTTTGGTATTATTACTGACGTCTTTCCTTTTGTCCTTATTACTATTTTAAGTGCATTTTCCTCTTAGAGTTATTCTTTTTTCATTGCGATGTTATATGAAATTGTATTGTTTATCATTGACGTCCTCAATAAATTTTATTTTCCCATCCAGATCTTATTAAGGCTTCATTTTTGTAGTTTTTATTTTTGTTAAATATATTTTCATTTTGGGATAGCCCGGATATTCTTTTAGATATACTAGGGATTATCGTATTTTTAATACATTTGGGATTGTTTCAATTATAACCAATGTAAAATAATGTTTGGTTTGGTTTGTGGTATGGTTCCTAAGAGTTTTCATTAAGATTTGGCGTTATGTATAAGAAATCAACCTTCCGACAGTTACTATCTATAGTTAGTTCTAAATTATGTTCGTTAAACTATTCTTTGATATTTGTCCCAATTTTTTCTGTAATCCTATCGATTGAGTAAACTAGGAATAAGGCATCGTCCCTATATAGACCCCATTTAAACCTTTATATATATCTATGTCTTCTTATTAATCTCCTCCAATAAATATAGACCTACAAGGTCAGTCACCTATGCAGAGCTCAACTGTTACATCAAAACGTCTGCCGTACGTTTATTGGAAACCGTTTCTTCGATACAGGTATTGTTAGGCTCACCCCATTTTAATTTGTTTAATGAATGTTTTATGTATATATATATATATATATATATATATATATATATATATATATATATATATATATATATATATATATATTATAGCAGGGAGACCCAACATTTTTCGGGATTAAATAAGGGTAAAAAAATCACTTTCTTTAATTTTTCTTGTCATAGAAATCGATAAAATCGCCCATTTTTTTAAATCAAATCAGTTGATTGCTTGCTCTAATGTTCCGAGGAGAGAGAGCTTCACATGCCCCTTGCAGTGATTTAATACACAATAAATTGTAGTCTACATTGCACTGCAGAGAATATACTGTTGATCTTCTAAATTTATCTGAAAATAATAGCTCTACTTAAAGTTTAAAGTTTAAAATAAAAAAAAGAAAAACTATTATGGTTCGATTGTCTTCTAAACAGAAACGTTCATTTCGAACGCGTTTCTGTTTTATCAAAGAACAAACTCTTGATTTTTAAAAATTATTTTTACATAATCACTTGAATCAAAGTTTAATGTACAAAAATCAAGTTGAATGGTGCAATTGTGTTCAAAAAGGAAATATTAATTTCGAACTTCTGTCTTATAAAATAATCTACAGTTGATTTTATAATTTGAGCTTTTTTGCTTATGCGGCGATAATGTCTTAAATTTAAGTTAAAAATGCAAAAGTAAAGTATCATGCTTCAATTGTGCTTGAAGCAGAAACAATGATTTTGAACGCGCCCCAGTCATATCAAAGAAATTACTGTTGATTTTACATGTCGAGCCTTTTAGCTTGTGTGATAATAAAACTTCTGAAATGCACTTGTGATGTTAGGTTGCTTAAAGTGTTAATTTTAATCAAAATCGCCTGTTCCTTCTTTCATCAGATTATTACAATTATCGACTATTGATACTCGTCGAAAGCATTCCGATACAAAACCTAAGAACACTGCCAGGCACATAAAACTACATTCGTGTGAAATTTCATAAACATCTGCCCAGCTATATTCGAGTCCATAAGAAACGAATTAACCTACGCACACACAAGCAAAGTTCTATCAGCCAGAGAACTCCTGCCTATCTATACAACCTCGACTTTAGCTATTTTCTCACTATAGGGATCACGCTCCATATTACTGCATTTTTTAACGACAGACTAGAAATATCAGCAGAACACACTCAGAACACTCCTGAATTCACCTCTTATCCTATGTAACCTATCCAGCAACCAACCTACCCATACGAATGTTGATATGCAATAGTCACGAAACATCCTTATATATGTTCTTTATATATATATATATATATATATATATATTAATATATATATATATTAATATATATATACATCATCACTTATCGAATTTTCCCAAATACACCGCCCAGATAGCTTTTACTCATAACCTACTTATTTTCTTCACTTAAAGCTTAAATTAAAATGTATCTGTAACCGCCCCCTCCCCACAATTGGACTATAATATCTGATAACACCTTCGTCTCTTTCTTCTAGAACTTAACTTTCTCCTACAAATAGACTTCTTTAATTGCCAATTGTTTATACAAATTCAACATTAAATCTTAATAAAGTTGGCCCATGCTAACCTGATGTATTTTTTTTGACAGCAGAGAATTTTCACAGTTACTTATCGTGACGTATAACACCAATATAAAGCAGCCACTCGAAAACTAACCCTAACCTCCCACTAAGTGAACCTGTCAAAAGTTTAAGATCCATCGCTTCCCCTTACCCATCGGGTTTTTAGCACATATATTTTCCTAACTCCTCCTCCTATCACTCTCTTGCTCATCTTCATTCAGCTACTGACATTTTATAGTCCTGTATCTTTTAAACACGAATCTCCAACTACCTAATCCTCTTTTGCTTCAGTTACGAACTGTGTTATAATTGTATTCCAAACATTTTGGTATCCACATCTATAACTATGGATTACTCCTCGAAGTAATTATAATATTACTTGGCTTTTTTTAATACACAACTTGAACTCAGAAATGCCTACATCATAAACCAAGGCCAACGTATTTTCACTCCGGACATAAGAAAAGTGCAATCGTAAACTACACCCTGACATTAATTGCCGTTTCAAATTATTCCCCCCCCCTGATTTATTATATTCTCTTTTAGCTTTAATATTCTGAAAATATTTCAACATTTCCATCACCAACCGCAACACGACACCTTGAATTACCATTTAGACTGGATGGGGACAGTATTTCTCACATGGAGACTTCTGTTTATTTATTAATGAGTTTTTAACAAAATATTTCGACACTGCTTTGCACTCAACGAGGACTTAAAAACGCTGAATAACATTTCTACTCATCTGCTTTTAAGAACTTTCCTAATTGTCGTATTTTCACTTTATTTTATTTCTATTTTAATTTGGATCTTTATATTTCTATGTACTTATTTTTTATATCTACTAATTATTCTCTTACATTCAATAAATTTGTATTTCTCATATTTCTATTATTTATTATTACTCTTTAATTCTTATATTTTTTATATTAGTTTATTCCTTACTCCTTTTTATTTTTCATCCCTTTATTATACCATCTGTTTATCCTCTATCTTATTCACTTCCTTTTTTCTATATTGTATCAATTATAGTTCATTCCTCGCCTTTATTATTTTATTATAGTAATTTAAATTTTATCTAAGAACTGTGATGATTTCCAATACCCCTTCTATAATATACCGACAAAGCATAACTACCGTATTTCAATAAACCGATTCCATAGCTATAACCCATTAATACATAGGATTAAATGCGCATCTTCTTTCAATTCATTTATTCTATATTCTACCCGAGAGTTTAATTATACATATTGTACACATATATTAAACCCACCATGGTAGATATGCTATGCATCTTCCTTCATTATATAATAAAAGCTATACTCCTGCTATATCACAGAGATCACTTTAGTTCTTCCACCCCAAATAGTCTCACTATTTTATTTCTTTCTGCAAAATTAATTTGCTCCTAATGTGCATTCGCTAGATGTCGCACCCTATTATGTTACCTTGCATCTTCTCCCTTCTTCAAAGGAGAAGCATTAGGCTTCGAAATACCATGGTATAAAGAGTTCTTACTTACCCTACACCCCTAATTGGTGTATCCCTCTTATTGAATAAACGATTAAATCTGTGTACATCAGTATATATTTTAATATTGTCATTTTCTTATTTTATTGATATTTCCTATAAGCTCAAAAACCATTTGTTGAGCTTTGCATAATCCCGATAAGTCTCCTCTTAAATAATCGATCTTAATCTTATTCTTTTAACTCCACACACACACACACGCGCGCTCGCGCGCGCTCGCGCGTGCACACACACGCGCGCACACACACAAACACACAAACATATATATATGTATATAAATGTAAATTTATATGCATGTATATAAATATATACATTTATATGGAAATAGACATATGCACATTTATACAAATAGACATATATACATTTATATATATATACACATACACACACACACACACACACACACATATATATATATATATATATATATATATATATATATATATATATATTAAGATCATTTGGTTACTCTAATCCTTATCTGTTAGGTATTACTTTCTTTGCTAAACTGCAGATTAAATGGGTTAATCTTAAGAATACCCGTTTCTTACAAAGTTTAATTGAAATTTCCTTGTGCATTGGAGTAAAACAGCGACTTTTTACTGATATGAATAAGAATAAAAGTGTTTCATTAATTTGTTGAAACAAAATTAGAAAAAGCATAACGCAAAAAGAGATTAAAAAGAAAATATGTTGCACGGATGATGAGTAGAAACGATGGCTCACAATTATAGAATCAAATTATAGCGAAAAAATCCAGTCATTTCTTTTTCATCATGCGATCAAATATTTGTTAGGTTATCAATGAGTTTGGAAATTACAATGACGAATTAGAAAAACAATGAACAATTGCTTTCAGATCGCTTTAACGATATGTCAAAGCCTACAAAAAAATTAAAGGACAAACAAAATAAAGAAAGGGAAACAATAACAGTACTGCAGTGAAAACTGACAACAGGTAAACAAACAAAAGGTAACAAAAATAAGCATAACACAAATGAAAAACAAACAAAAACATCATAAATACAATCAAACCAATAACATTCAAAATATCAGCTTAAAATACATACAAAAACAAACAATAAAATCATCCACAATACAAACAAACACAAAATACAAAAAAAAACACACTAATAAACACATATACAATGCAAGCAAAAAAAACATAAAAAACAACCAATAAAATATTCTAAATAAGATCTAACCAATAACATTCAAAAGATTAGCTAAAAATACATACAAAAGCAATTAATAAAAACAAGCAAGCAATAAAAAACAACAAAAATATTCTGAATACAAGCAAAGACAGCAACTGCAAGAAACTAATTAATAATAAAAACAAGCAAACAAACAACAAAAAGATAAAGAAATCACCAGACAAAACTTAATAAAAATGAATCTAAATGCAAATTTACATCGATTCTTTCACTGATGCAATTTATGAAGTTTTAATTTACGATGTCAAATTTTAGATTCTGCATCACAAACAAAAGTCTTTTCGTCAGTCGGTCACGTTTCAGATTTGCATAAATCAATCGCACTTTCTATAAATCTTGATATTGAAAAATGACAGATATTTAGTTGGATTTTGAAGTGTAGCTCTAAAAATGTGCTTAACGTTTCAGTCGGATTATTTATTTAGTCTCTCATTTAAGCAGTTGTAATATACTATTTTAATAACTGTGTTATGCTTCAGTTTAGAATATAATACTCAATGTTAAAAGTGTAGGTTAAGTGGTTGCATTTGTAAAATGCTATCGATTTTACAACTGCTTTTTATTTTTAAATATTCCTAGGTAATAAATATATTTAATTAGAATTCGGTTTCACAAAATGTTTGGGCGAATTCTAAAATATTAAGAATGAATTCCCTGCATCAAAATTAATTACAATTCGTTTTGAAAATTCCTTACAAGATAAAAGTCATCTATTATATAAAGTAAACCTGATTTTCCCCCAAATCTAGTTATTATAGGAAAATAGTAGAACACTTTCTAATTACGTCCACTCAACACTACTAGTATAATCTAGAATGTGCTCCACAAAAATACCTTTACATTTTTAATTATTACAAAACTGATTGCATTTTTCCGACGGTTTTGCATCTCCCCAAAACGCTTTCGAAATAGAGGGTAGCAAACATATTCCATTATTATAAATTTATTATTCACACGTTACCCCACAACATCAAAGCATTTATTTTTTTAGGAAAGAGAGGGTTATCGAATCGGCACATTCCATGAAGCTAAGCAGCAGTTTAAAAAATTACAAGTTTTGCGTAGCATGATTAATTTTTTTACTTTATTCATAATTTTCATTTTCTTTTCAACGTATATGTTTATCTGATTTATTTAGTATGCCCACTCACTTATCATATTAAAATGTATAACACACAAGAAATTATAAATAATATTTTAAGTATTTAATAATTAATTAAATCATCACATGTTGAGCAAGTTGCTTTTAATTAAAATATATTTCGAAATAAAAAACAAACTTCCAGCCTCTTTCCTCAAATAGAAAAGTTGAAATAGTCTGACAATTTAATCGAACTATTTTTTTCACAAATAAGAGTCGTTACAAAAGTAAAATTTCTATTTTTTACTTAAAAGTTGAAGAACTACGAACTTTTGCACTACTGGCTTTATTTTCCAGTCTGACTCCCAACTCTAAACTCTAAAGTGTACGTGTCTCAAAATCTCTATCATAACATCACTTACTGTAGTAACATTATTCCATCACTAAAATCATCTCTATTGCTTATGTTCTTACATTCTTGTATAGTTTAACATTTCTACGTTAACATTTCTGATATATTTCTACCATAATATGTTAATCTTAAAAGCCATTTTCGTCTATACATGTTTTCTAACATAAACATTATATTCTAAAGTACCTTTCGTCTGGATACATGTGTTGTCGATATCAAAAATGATCATAATAATAATAATTGTTTTGGTTAATTTGTAGCCTCCGCACTACTCTATAAAACATTATTACTATTTGAAATTCCACAGTATCTTTTTACCCACATAAAAGCAACTTTACTAAATTCGTCTAGTTTTTTTAGATGGTTTTCAATAGTAGTTTAAGTATTTTCATTGTTATTTCAATTGTTTTACGTTTTTAATATTTGAGTACAGTGTATTTTATTTTACTTTTATTTTTACTTTTCTATATCTTGTATTTTTGTTATCTCAATGTTTGAAAATTTTAATGTTATTTTAATATTTATTATTGTATCATCATTTCTTATAGCTCTACTTTTTATTGCTTCCCTATCCATTTAACATATTCTTTCTATATTGTCCTATTTAAACTCAATGTTATGTTTATATTAATATGTTAATATAGTAGCATTTCTTATTTTACTCTTAAAATATATTTATTAGTTACTATTAGTATATCATTATTTTAATGTTATTTAATTACATCTATTGCTAACCTCTAATCGCCTTCATAAACAAGTTTATGCTATTTATATTGTTTTGTTTTGTATTATTACAATGTATTATCCCTCTTTCATAGTTTTGATCAAATTTTGTATATATTATCTTATTTTCATCATATATATATAAATGTTTTACTCATGGTTTTATATTCCAAGGAAAATAATAAGGTTTTAAACATTTTTTAATAATAAAATATAGACACAAAAATTAAAAAAAAAATAAAACATATCAAAGCGAAATTCCAGACAGTACAATCTGTTTCAATATCTAATCCCCTTTCTTATTAATATTTCATGTAATTATTATTTAGTTGCCACGTGTCATTGATTAACCTTTATTTCTTCCTCGTTAGTGCAACTAGGTTTCTGCGTAGATCTTTCTGCTGGCCTATATTCTTAACCTTTGCTATTTCCCTCTTATTCAGTTCTCATCTTTTTGCCTCTGTCTATTGATTTCTTTATTCATAAGAAACCACGTGATTTCTAAACTTTAATGTTAGTTTTTTTTTCTGTTTTTATTTGACGATATGACTTTTTAAAAGACGGATTTTTTTTCTGTTTTTATTTGACGATATGACTTTTTAAAAGACGGGTTTCTTTCTGTTTTTATTTGACGATATGACTTTTTAAAAGACGGGTTTTTTTCTGTTTTTATTTGACGATATGACTTTTTAAAAGACGGGGTTTTTTCTGTTTTTATTTGACGATATGACTTTTTAAAAGACGGATTTTTTTCTGTTTTTATTTGACGATATGACTTTTTAAAAGACGGATTTTTTTCTGTTTTTATTTGACGATATGACTTTTTAAAAGACGGGGTTTTTTCTGTTTTTATTTGACGATATGACTTTTTAAAAGACGGATTTTTTTCTGTTTTTATTTGACGATATGACTTTTTAAAAGACGGGTTTCTTTCTGTTTTTATTTGACGATATGACTTTTTAAAAGACGGGTTTTTTTCTGTTTTTATTTGACGATATGACTTTTTAAAAGACGGGGTTTTTTCTGTTTTTATTTGACGATATGACTTTTTAAAAGACGGATTTTTTTCTGTTTTTATTTGACGATATGACTTTTTAAAAGACGGATTTTTTTCTGTTTTTATTTGACGATATGACTTTTTAAAAGACGGGGTTTTTTCTGTTTTTATTTGACGATATGACTTTTTAAAAGACGGATTTTTTTCTGTTTTTATTTGACGATATGACTTTTTAAAAGACGGATTTTTTTTCTGTTTTGTTGTCTAACGAGGTCATTTAGTTATTTTTTTTAACTAATTGACCGACCAATTGCCATAGGAGTGTAGTAACATCAAAATTATGTTTCATCGAATAAAAATAAATATACCTTGCTCTATTCCATTTTTGAGTTATATTACATAAACCTCGTTTATTAATTAGTTCTTATATTTAAATATTATTAATCTGCATTATTTTATTGCTAATTACGCGGTATAAAAATGAAATATAAAAATTGGCTAGTCAGAATCAAAGTTAGATTCATAAAGTCAACTGTAATTTGAGTACTTTTTTCAAATTTTTTCCCAAGATAACTTTATATATAAGGTAATACGTTATTGTTAACATTAAAAGGTAAAATAAATAAGCGTGACCAAATATTCAAAATAACCTAGTATTGAAAGTCTAAATAAACTCCCATTGACACGGCTTTACACAAGTTCATACAAAGAATAATGGAAATTTTTCTAGTAATGTTCTCTCAAGTAAGAGCCATAAGCTAGATACGTCACTAGACTAGATGAATTTTTTCCCTGGAGCCAGCAAAAATTTAGAAAAGATCACAACCTAGATAAAGTAAAAATAACTAAGTGAATAAATAAATCATAATAATTAGTAATCTATGTTGAGCGTAAAGACATTTTTTATTGTTTGCATATATATATATATATATATATATATATATATGCAAACAATAAAAATGTCTTCATTTTTTATTGTTTTCATATATATATATATATATATATATATGCAAACATGTCTATATATAGATATATGCAAAATATGTCTATATATATATATATGCAAACATGTCTATATATATATATGCAAAATATGTCTATATATATATATATATGCAAACATGTCTATATATATATGCAAAATATGTCTATATATATATATATATGCAAACATGTCTATATATATATGCAAAATATGTCTATATATATATATATATGCAAACATGTCTATATATATATGCAAAATATGTCTAAATATATATATATATGCAAACATTTCTATATATATATGCAAACATGTCTCTCTCTATATATATATATGCAAACATGTCTATATATATATATATATGCAAACATGTCTATATATATATATATATGCAGACATGTCTATATATATATATATGCAAACATGTCTATATATATATATATATGAAAACATGTCTATATATATATATGCAAACATGTCTCTCTCTCTCTCTATATATATATATATATATATATGCAAACATGTCTATATATATATATGCAAACATGTCTATATATATATGCAAACATGTCTATATATATATATATATATATATATATGCAAACATGTCTATATCTATCTATATCTATCTATATATCTATAAAAACAGAGATGTGTGTGCCACAGACGATTTCTGATTGGTTAATCCAATAATCACATCTCCTAAAAAACTATGGTTCGTAGGCTCTTAACTTTACCATAAAATATTATGGCTTTATTTATTGTCCATCTTGGAAGGGTTTAATTTTTTTATAAATTGTTATTTACAAATTAAAAAAAATACGAAACTTACACAATCTTACAATCCAACCTACGACATCACGGCCGCCATTCTGGTGTAGCCGCAGACACGTACACAACACGAAAACAATGTTTTGAAAATCTAGCAAAAATTAATTTTCCTGAAATTTTTCAATATTTAAAAATAAATTATGCCGGCTGATAAAATTTTTAAACTTTTTTTTAAAGCTATAAAGATAAAATTTAAAAATATTTATTTTTATGTAAATCGCGCGTTCGCTCGTGGTCTTTTAATTTCGGGTTTGTATTACTGTACACATAGATTCGAAAAAGTTGTCAAAAAACAAATATATAACAAATAAATGTTATCAAAGGCAAGATAAGTTACTTTTCTACCAAACTGGATATATTTTTCGTGTTTTTATTCAATGTAACACATTTATTCAGCTCGAAAAACGGGTTTGTATTACTGTACACATAGATTCGAAGAAGTTGATAAGATACGAAACAATACAGCATTAAAACACGCGCACACACGCACACACACTCACGTCCACTACCGTCCTTGGCTACGTCACGTTGTTATGGCAACACGATAAATACACAGTAAATTTGATTTTCTTCATTTCTACGCAAATATTACGCAAATATAAATCATATAGAATATCTGTATGAATATAATTACACGTAATAGTTAAATAAAGATGATCATCGTTAGAACCGCAAAAAAAACTAATAGGGAATTTGTATAAAGTTGTATTTTCTTTTTAAATAAATAGAAAAAAGGGGTGTTGATAAGACTATCCATACTTATACAGTTTAGTGACGACGACATTAAAAAATGGAAATATTGAAAAAAAATTTTAGGCCAAATTTCGCAATCTAGCCTTTTTTTTTCTCGCCATATTGAGATGCGCAGTGCGCACAACATATCTGAAATTTTTTTTACGTTTTTTTTCTTTTTTTTTTTAAATCTGCAATTTTTTTGCGTTTTTTTTTTTTTTTAAATAAGAATACTATTGAATATGCAAAGAAATTGAAGAATGCAAAGAATTGAAGAATTTTTATACGAGAATATTTTCAAAAGATGCTCAGTTGGACACGCATGGATAACTTCGAAACTTCGTTTATTTACTTCTGTTACAAATTAAAAAAAAACAAAAAAAAACAACACCCCAAAAATGGCATCTGTCTTCGCAAAAAAAAATTAAAAATCTCATTCTGGTGGGGAATAAAGGGCTAGATTGGCCTAAAATGGAGGTATTCTGCTATGTACGGCAGTTACCTGTCCTTGGGGAATTCCTGGGCCTGCAATAACATTACCAAAATGGCCACGTTGACGTTGCCGTGATAAATCATTTTTTTCGATGTAAAAAAAAAAAAAATACTTGATCAAATGAAGTGAAATTTTTTTTCGGAGAACTTCAGTCTATAACAGTTACGTACAATAACATTTTTTTTTCAATATTTCCATTTTTTTAATGTCGTCACTAAACTGTATAAGTACCAGACTATCAATACACACAAAAAAATATAGATTCATTTTTGGGTAAAGTTCCCCCGGGTTTTCCTTTCACTTCAGTAAATAATGGTCTTTTGTTATATATATGGCGTACTATTATCCTTATATATATGATGTTTATGTTTATATATATATGTATAAGTGATAGTGTCTGTGTGTGTCTGTGCGTCTGTGTTCATTTCCCTACGCTAAAACTCTGTCAATTTTAAGCCTACAGATTCGAAATTTGATATACAGGGTACTGAGATTTGGGAACATCGATGTGATAGGTTTTCGACAGAAATTTGGCGATTAAGTGGTCAATATTCAACAATTAGACCTTTGAGAACTCTACCGAACTCCTCCTAAAATTTAAGGTCTGAACACGTGATATTTTATATATAGATTCCTTGGACATGGATCAAACTTATTAACTTTACTTGATCCCTAAACAATAAATGTTAATAGGTCATAAAAGGGGTCAAAGTTTAAAAAAATTGACCGTTTTTTTCCCCAGCATACACTTCAAAACACCTGGGCAATGCCGGGCACCGATTGCTAGTATATATATATATATGCAAACATGTCTATATATATATATGCAACCATGTCTATATATATATATATATATATATATATATATATATATGTGTGCAAACATGTCTATATATATATGCAAACATGTCAATATATATATATGCAACCATGTCTATATATATATATATATATATATATATATATATATATGCAAACATGTCTATATATATATATATATATATATGCAAACATGTCTATATATATATATATGCAAACATGTCTATATATATATATATATGCAAACATGTCTATATATATATATATATATATATATATGCAACCATGTCTATATATATATATATATATATGCAAACATGTCTATATATATATATATATATATATATATGCAACCATGTCTATATATATATATATATATATATATATATATATATGCAACCATGTTTATATCTATGTATATATATATGCAAAAATGTCTATATATATATGCAACCATGTCTATATATACATATATATATATATGCAAACATGTCTATATCTATATATATATATATATGCAAAAATGTCTATATATATATATATATGCAAACATATCTATATCTATATATATATGCAAAAATGTCTATATATATATATATGCAAACATATCTATATCTATATATATATGCAAAAATGTCTATATATATATATATGCAAACATGTCTATATTTATATATATATGCAAAAATGTCCATATATATATGCAAACATGTCTATATATATATATATATATATGCAAACATGTCTATATATATATATATATATATATATATGCGCAACCATGTCTCTATATATATATATATATATGCAAACATGTCTATATATATATATGCAACCATGTCTATATATATATATATATATATATATGCAAACATGTCTATATATATATATATGCAACCATGTCTATATATATATATATATATATATATATATGCAAACATGTCTATATATATATATATATATATGCAACCATGTCTATATATATATATGCAAACATGTCTATATATATATATATATATATATATATATGCAAACATGTCAATATATATATATATATGCAAACATGTCTCTATATATATATATATATATATATATATGCAAACATGTCTATATATATATATGCAAACATGTCTATATATATATATGCAACCATGTCTATATATATATATATATATATATATATATGCAACCATGTCTATATATATATATATATATATATATGCAAACATGTCTCTCTCTATATATATATATATATATGCAAACATGTCTATATATATATATGTAAAATATGTATATATATATATATATATATATATATATATATATGCAAAAATGTCTTCGTCAAGACATTTTTTATTATTTTCACCCGACGCGTATTTAAGCGATTAAGCGATTCCTACTATTTGTTTGTAAACAAACTGACAGCTTGAGCTTTGTCCGACGGACAAATGCTAATTTAATAGGAATTTGATGAGAAATATTTACGGACACTGATTCTTGGTCTGGTGGTTAGAGCTACTGACGTCAACACGAGGGTTGTAGGTTCGATCCACGGCTGGGAAAAAAGTGTATGTCTAGCTGCACTGATGAATTGTGATACAACAAAACAGTACTCTATGTGGATGACTATACATACATACATACACACACACACACACATATATATATTTATATATATATATATATATTTACGTAATGAGATGTAGTTTGCTTGAAGCATTGTGTGAGATAGGTATAGATAAGAGACTGACAAGGCTATCAATGCGGGGAATAGAATGTTGTTGGTGTTGAGGAAGAAATACGAAAACATCTTGTTAATCTGCAGATCAATATATATATATATATATATATATATATATATTATTGCTATACCCATATATACAATACGCACACACGTCTGACATTATTAATAAACGTAATAAAGAAACCCGGAAGGTTAATCATTATTCTATTCCAATTTTATTGAAATCCTAAGAACGATTTCTTCGCTAACATTCGAACAGCAATTAAGATCAATCTTGTTTCTCTTGACTTTTATGCGTGTAAGAAATTCGTCGGCTTTTCACTCTTCAAATCGTGCAGGCCATCGGGTATCATGAAACCAGGAACATGTTCACCTTTTTATTGCTTTTTGCTAGTTGATCAATGACTACGAAATGCAGGAACGGATTTGCATTCGTAAAATGCGTCCATTAGATCGGCAGGTTTAACAGTAAAAACATATTTTGACATTTCAGCAAACAGACGATGCATTTTGTAAAGATTCAAACACAATTTCAAACATTTGCATCGTAGACAGCGCGAAAATCTATTTGAATCATACGCTTCACAAAGAAAAAATATTTCAAAGTTTAGTCGAAAGCAAACAAATAGCTTTCAAAAATTCTATTATGACAAAAAACTAACGGGGTAAACCTATTCTTCTCTCAGGATTATGTTTGGGGTTTAGTTTTGACTGTTGTGGTTGAAGGTTAGGATTTGGAGGTTTGAATTAGAGTGTAGAGGTTACGGTAAAAGTTATGGTGAAAATTAGGATTAGGGCTTTGGTTAGGGTTAGATTAGAGCTAGAGTAAATTCTTGGGGTTAGCGCGTAGGTTAGGGTTAGGGATTAGGGTTAGATTTAGGGTAATGGGTTATGTTACAGTTAACCTAAGGATTTATGTTTATTGCTTAGGTTATGGTTAGAATTGCTTAGGTTTAACGTTGGCTTTATTGTTAGGGCTTTGGACGGACGCAGCCTGCATGTTTCATAATGAAAATGTCTATAATACAAATAAGACTTTTCAAATGTACTTATGTATAATAAACCCACGAATATAACGTAATATACGATAATTCGATAATATACCGCTTTAGACTGACGTGTTACTTACCCACCGATGGACGTAGCTTTCCCCGAGATCATAGTCGAATAAAAATTAACAAAAAAATTACAAAAGAAATTAACATAAAAATTAACAACAAAAAAAAACAACAACAAAAACTCCAGAATATTAGAATTGCAATGAGACATTATCGAGAGTTTGCGGAGAAACTGGATCCCTCCCACATTATTATTTCGATTGAAGAGTTCTCATAAAATGTTAAGGCCATCGATCGCAATTCTATTGTGTTTTTCGTTACTGTGAAATAATTGCACTTTAGCTAATAATAAAAGAAATACCCAAACAAAGAAATTAGAAATGTTCATATGTATCTAATATACATACATACATACATGCATACATACATACATACATATATACATACATACATACATATATACATTATATGATGATGATTGCTACGTCTTGTCAGACGAGTGCCACTTCCTCAGGCACTGAAAGTCCATGAGCAGAAAATGACTTTATTCCTGCCGGCAAAATTCACACGTTCAAACAGACATGACACTGAAGACGGTCATTAGTATACAAACATATATATATACACGCATACATACATATATACATGCATACACATACACACATACATATAACACACATACATATAACACACATATATGCATACATAATACACTTACATATACATACATAAACATACACAAGACGGTCAATGCCATACATATATATATAAATGCAAATATACATATATACACATACACACATACATGTCTGTAAACATACACACATATATACATATATACATACACACTGCATAATACACATACATATACATACACATGCATACATACACATGTACATACATATAAATACACATACATATACAAATACATACACACATATACATACATATACATATATGTACACATATGCACATATATATATATATACATTCTCTTACCTACATATACATACACATACATGAATATGCACTCATACACAAACATGCACATAGATACACATATACATGCATACGTATACATACACACATGCAAATATACACATACATACACACATGCATATATATACATACATACAAACAATATATATGTATATACATACACAGATACATATATACATACATATACACATATACATACATATTCACATAGATATACACACATATACATGCACATGTATATGAACATACATGCACATATACATACATATATACATATAATGATGGCAGATCAATTATTACATGCTTCCAGCATTTCAGGCCTACACGCATCACAACTTTTCAATGACTGAGGGAGTATCTATATACAGATGATGTTACAGAGCTTTAGTTTTGTACGACAGCTGAATCTCTCTCTCGGTTCAAAATGCTGACATTCAGAAACAAGCAAGAGCAAGATAGCCAGTAACAAGTCAAACTGCAGACCAGCTTAATGTGGGTACTGGTCTCCCGCTTTATGTTTTTTTTTAAATCTAAGATTTGTTTCTCCTAGAGGGGTTGCCTTCACAACGGCTTACGGGAGCCCTCTCCACCCCACATACACATGACAATAAGCACATGCGTACATACAGATGTACGCCAACATACGCATGCACGTGCACACACATGCAGCCATAATCACGTAGAGGCACACAAATACGCACATACGTACATATGCCTATACATACGTACACACACATATACATGTAAAATACACATGAAGGAATATTCCAAAAGTCATACATAGTAAGCGATTAGCGGCTGGACCGTTTTTGTCCCTTTTCCTTCCTGATCTTTTTCCTCCTTCCTTTTTTGTTTTGTTTTTGTTTTTGTTTTTTTTTAAATAAAAAGTTCGTTTTAGACTCACACGTATGCTGTACATGATAATGATGATCATGTTGACAAATTCACACATAATTTTCCAAATAACTCAACGTACGAATCAACGAAGAACAACAGTCCAATTGATATGATTTACAGGCACTTGGATACACACATACATACATACATACATACATATATATATATTCAATAACTATATTTTTCTGCTTTTAGGACATATACATTGTAAAAAAAGTGCATTCCATTAAAAATAGTCCACCACCACGTTTTTATTTTCGTCATTTATTATTATTATTATTATTGTTGTTGTTGTTGTTGTTGTTGTTGTTGTATTTTCTATGTGTTCTATCTAGGAGTTCTCAAACAAGCTACTATCAAAGACTTTTCACTGACAACAACCGGTGGTATTTCTTGGCGTCTGGGTGACCATAATTTTTTCTTTGATTGCTTGTACTCTTCACCTCTTTCGATAAACTTTCCAACTTAATTTGTGTTATTGCAACAATCGTCTTCAATTGCTTTACTTGCTTGCAATAGCCATTGGTTTTTACTGGAATTTGGGTGGCAATAATTCTTCTCAAGGTTCCAGCTTCCTTCACACCCATCAAGTGGCGGCTTAGACATTGCTTTCACCACTCGGTTCTTTTATCCCCTTTGATACTTCGACTATTTGGTGTGGTGTCTGTCGATGCTGGCAATTTTTTATGGGGGAAGTCAACTTTCAATTTTAGTTTGCATTTTCACTTTTCCTGGGTGCATTTACTTATGTGGATTAAATTATTCAAAATTTCGGCTGTTTTCAAGATTACTGTTGAGTGCATAATTATATGTTCCGTGTTTTTTTTTCATTTCTCCGGAAAGCTCCCAATATTTGCTTCGTTTTTCCGTCTATTTTTGTTTATAGATTCACTATTTCTCATATTGTTCTTTTTTATGAGAATGCAAGAGAAAAACATTTTTTGTATATATATTAGTTAACATTTCGTCTTAATTTCAAGACTTACTCGGGATGATTGGACTAAACTACAAGTACACAATTTAAAAATGATTAAGATGCGTTAATCGTAACATAAGACAAAATGCGCAAACTTCGGTTCCTGGTTAAAGCCAAGTGTTCTTTTGAAACTTTTATTCACCTCCAAACAAAGAACGGCATCACTTTGAGGTAAGTGGCGATATCTACAGGGACACAGTATATGACATTGAGCAGCAATATGTTTGTTCACATTACATTCAAACTTCCGCATGTTAGTATAGTCAGGCAAACAAGAGTTGGAACAGAATTTCACAGTCTAGCAGTTGATAGGAAGAAACTATTAGAATAGAAGACTTTCCGACGTTTATGGATATCTACAGTGAAGAGGTTGGATTTTGCTGCTTGTCACGTAAGTCAGGGGTATTTGCATCAGAGGAGAACAATGTAAGTAGTTCGCCGGAGCACATTCCATCAAAATACGTGTAAAACAGGTACAGAGATGCAACACTACGATTGAGATAGAGGTTTGGATTTGGTTGATAATGCGGTACTTATTATGCTGGAGACACTCTTTTGGACCATGTTTATAAGGGAGGCAATAATGGTAGATGTACCAGAAGTAATGTGAACGCAATACTAAAACCAAAATCAATAACCACGTAAATATTTGGACTGAAATATATATAAAAAAGAAACAATAAATTACTTGTTATCATCTTGCGTCGTCCTTTTGCCAATTTTATTCTTTGATTTCCGATTGGACGGATCTTGACTAAGGTACTAAATAAAGGTTGTAAACTAGAGGTTCCAATCATAGACGTGTCTCATCTCGCAGGAACATTAAGAGAATATATTTCTACCACAAAACATTATGAGGTCTCAAACGACCAGTTATTTAACTGATCAATACTTCCGAGCCGAACAACATTTCCCATGGGACTTCCTGAGTCAAAGTAATTTCCGATTTTCTCAGCAATTATTTTAATTAAAGTCAAAGAGTAAAGACGCAGTGAAAAGTTTTGTATCGAAGCCAGACAAAATCCTTAAGATACAGAAGATCTTAATGACATTCAACATTCTCGTCTTAGTGGGACTTATTAAACTTTGTCAATCGGTTTATGACATATTAGTAAAATTTCACTAAAGATACGTAAAAAAAATTAAAATTGTAAGCCAAAAAGACTGCTTTAACGTTAGTTATTTCCCAAAATTCCAAAATGTTATTCAAATCCATGGGTTATTAATTAAGTTGTGGCATTTTATTTATTATCAATAAATTTATACTATCCATCGTATTATTGCAGATCTCTTACAATCCCCAAAACGGGCGATTGAAGATTATCCATGTTGCTGGACTCGTAGAAGGATTGCCCATTAAAGATTTTACAACGGAGCTGGAAAGTGATCAAAGAACTTCAGCTTCATTCAACACCGAATCCAGAAAATATAAGGGCACAAGAAGAAACCTTTCAGATCGTGGTATTCGGAAAATTCATAGGGAAGTAAACAGCACCAGTGCTCCCATTTTTGCAAGAGCCGAAATCGCTCTAAGATCCCTCCCCAATGAATTTTAGGTAAAAAATAAAAAAAAATAAAAATAAAACAAACAAAACAAACTAAAGTTAAAAAAGCAGTTGAATTTTTGGAACCGAATTGAACAGGTCAGAGTCGGAAATGTCATACGAACTCATTCTTTTTATAAGCCCAATATGTGCCACGGGAGTAATGAAGCGTGTATGCATATGATATATGATTACCATGAACAACGCAACACGCGAAAAATGTACGCATCTATAAAAGTATTGAGAGAATGCACAACAGAAGTAGCCAGACTTGCACAAAATATAAGATCATTAACATAGCAAGAGCTTCCAACATAATCAGCAAAAAATGTCTAAAAATATCTTGACACCAATCTAATCATAAAGTATATATAAACAACACTACTCAATAAAACATGATTTCATAACTAAAGGAAAATATATTAATAAACATGTTCTCCTCTATCTAATTATTAGAATATAAATGAGCCCCGTTCAGTCTCAAGGGACAATGGATTATCTCTGTAAGGATATATCAGTGTAATTGTGAAGCAACGTTTGCACAATCCCAACCATCCCCCTTAAGAGTGACCACTTTTTTTTACAAGGTGATCACCACTTATCAAGGGCCGGAAACCACTCATGGATAAGGGTTATTGTAAGTACAGTACGTTAGTTTTGATATTTTAGAGTGTCTACTTAAGGGGGTGGTTCATCAGGAATTTGTTTACGTTGGACTGAAGACATCCAAGTTGTAGTCAGGAGGGAAGCAGGCAGACGGAACAGAGTTCCACAGGCGTGCAGTTCTAAGAAAGAAGCTTTGTTCATGGAATCTACGTTTTAATTTAGGCATAGATAAAGAGTGGGGAAAGTTTTTCACAGTGGATTAAGCTGGGCAGGTGTTTTTTGTAAAAGATTGGCGAGGGGTGACCAGAGATTGGAGTTCAGACGAGCACCTGTCATGGAAATAACGATAAAACAAAGATAGGCTTGCAACGTCTCTTCTGTGGGAGAGAGGTTGCAGGGAAGAGAAAAGGGCATCCCCCACTAAGCCACGAAGTCTATTTTGTACTCTATCAAGGCAGGATAGGCTGTTTTTAGCAGCTCCTGCCCAGATATGGCAGCAGTATTCCATCCTTGGACGTACTTGGCTTTTATATAGATAGAGAATTGCATCAGTAGTGAGATATCTTCTGGAGCGGTAGAAGGATCCCACCATCTTTCCAGCGACCTTGACAACAGACTTGATATACGTGTTCCATTTCAGATCAGGAGTGAAGGTCAAGCCCAGAAGCTTGTCAAAAGATGGGGCTTCTCCTAGACGAAGGCCATCCATTCCAATTGATGCCAGACGGGGATCAGAGAGTTGATGATGTAAAGATAGGAGTTTGGTTTTAGATGCACTAAAGGTAACCAGCCACGTCTCCCCCCACTGAACCACTCGTTCGAGATCAGAGGAGAGAGAATCAGAGAGAACTTTGTCATTTACAGCTTTTGATGTGTTGCTGTAGATGGTCGTATCATCAGCATATATGTCAACGAATGATTTAAGTATGTGTTTAGGGAGGTCATTGATGTAGATCAGGAAGAGAATTGGGCCCAGGATGGACCCTTGAGGGAGTCCATCATTAATACTGCAGACCTCTGATTTTTGTCCATCAACCACTACTCTTATGAGCCTATCAGAGAGAAATAATTTAATGATAAAGAGAATATTTTTAGTTATACCGTAACTGGAGATCTTGTGAAGTAGGCCTTTATGCCATACTTTGTCGAAGGCCTTTGATATGTCAAGAGCAATTGCCCTGGAAAGGAAGCCTTTGTCAAGAGATTCACTAATCCTATGAGAAATAACCGTTAGCACATCTGCTGTAGATCTAGCAGAACGGAATTTCATGTCACTAAGAAGGTTATTTCTGCTGAGGTGGTTGACTATTTCTCTATTTAATATAGATTCCAGCAACTTACTCATAACACACAGGAGACTTATTGGTCTGTACTGAGAGGGAGATCACTTATCACCTGAGTTTTTCCGGGTTGTTGGAAAGCACTTCTTCTTAAGGCAACGTTTAAACAGTTTAATAAGTATGGGAGCAAGTTCTGGTTGAAGCTTTTTAAACACTATAATTGAGATGCCGTCAGGGACAGCAGCTTTATTGGAATCAAGGTTCTTGATTAGCTTGGCGACCTCATGCACAGATATTTGTATGTTACCTAGCGTGTTCTGTGTTATAGGAGGAAATATGGGGAGTTGATGGCCTTCGTCGCATATGGTAGAATAAGCCGCAAAGTTCTTGGCAAATAGTTTGGCCTTGTCTGAAGCGGACGAGATGACGTCTGGTCCGTTGATAATGGTTGGGATAGAACGCACACATTGTTCAGGATCCTATTTGTTATTTGCCAGAACTGGTGGGAACCAAGCCGCTGATCTTTGGATTTAACAGACTGGGCATATAGCTCTCTTGCATTTTTTATTACTCTTTTACAATGGTTGCTGGCGTTCCTGAAAGCAGCTTTAGTCTCAGTGCATCTATTACGTTGGTAGCTATGGAAAAAGTGATTTCTGTGCGCGATGGCAGCAGCACATTCTGGGGAGAACCATGGCTGGCTGTTAGGTTTTTGTTGGAATGTTTTTAGATGGTATGAATCGGTCTATGCCTACAAGTAACCATTCGGTCAGATCTGATACTATAGAGGACACATCATTTTTAAACATGGAATGCAGAGGTAGATCAGATATAAATGTACGGAAGCTGTTTGATTACAGTGGAATGGAGCATTTTAGGACGATGCGAAACAATGCTGATACATATGGAGCGCACACAAACGATGTTTTCAAATGTCCATCTGCTCAAGTACTGGCCAGGTTTTACCTCGCTTAATTTCGCATATTAACGTGATTATGTCGTTAGTAGAATATATATATATATATATATATATATATACATATATATATATATATATATATATATATATATATATATAATTATTAATAAAAACCTAACGGACACTAGTGTTTCATCCTTTCGGGAATCATCAGTGCAGAGTGACAAGATTAATGCTGCTCAGGAGATTCGAACCCAGCAATAAAATTATATAGGACTCTATCGTGTTGACTAACCTTAACAGTGAGAAATATCCTTCAAATTTTAACAATTTTTTGTAAATGTCCTAACGTCTATCAGAGTGATCTAATGATTATAACGTCATGATCTGCACCCCACACACACCTATATATATATATATATATATATATATATATATATATATATATATATATAAATTCTCTTCAGAACTTTCATTTATATATATATATATATATATACATATATATATATATATATATATATATATAAATGAAAGTTCTGAAGTGAATTTATATTTTATTGATTAAAAAATAATTATAAACGTCATTAATAGAATTATTAACTTTAAAATGACATTAGTTGTTTGGATCTCTCTTGGTCAATATTGATTCTATAGTAGTTGGGTATTTCGCTGGAAGCTTGTAGTTGCTGCCACTTGTTTAGTAAACGTACGTTTCAGAACATTCATTATATTTTCTTTTCTTATCGACAACTTTTGCTTCTTCCGGATTAAATTTCTTAAGATCGTTTCACATATGTCACCCCTTTAGATGATGTCAATCCATAACTTGCGGACAAATCTATTCTTATTCTTCGGTTTGGCATGAAAAAACTTCCAGCAAAAATTGGTTGCCATATTGATTGATGGTTTTTGTCAATATTTAATTAAATTTTTATGTGTTTAAATTACGTATGTCTGATGTCTAATTAGTAATTTATCTCAATAAAATATAAATTATGTAAACCAGAAACTTAAAAAGATATCTATGTAATGATAGCACGAATAATGAAGAATGCTTTATCTTTGGTTCACATGTTGTTGCAATTTACCGTACAATTCCTCACCGTGAAAACTGAAAGATAAAGTATTAATTTTGTTTCTGACAGTGGTTTGAAGTACAAAATAATAATGTTGATTCCATATGTCTCTTTTTGCCTTAAATTCAGCAAACTCATAAAAGGCTATATGTTAGCAGCGAATCATGCTAGTTATTTGAAAATGCGGTGTAGACGGTGCATGTCCCTTCGGTGAATATCGCCTGGCAAGCAAAAGAAAAAAAGAAAAGAAAAAAGTTAGCAAACCTTCGTTCACAATACAATTGAATTAATATTAGTACCATTTATGACGACAACATTTGCTGATAAATCGGCATTAGAAAAATTGTTAATCGACCGATTAATCCATAATCGTCCAATTATCAGAAAATGATTAATCAGTAATCGGATGATTGTCCAAGTTCGATTAATTGGCAATCGTCCGATTATCATAGGTCGTTTAATTGGTGATCGGTAAACGGCCAATTTGCATCCCTACAAAATAGATAGTAAAGAAAAATGAAATTGAGTTGAGGATTGGCTACTCGCAACATTTGGATTCATTGGACTAGTGTTCTCATCATCATCACAACGTTTCGGTCGATGTAACATTTGACCTTCTTCATGCCGATCTTGCGGAACTCGGAAATATTTCTTTCGAAGTCAGGAATCTGAACGGAATTTTGAACGAAACCCTTTATTTATCTCAGGTGGAACATGCTCTCGTTCCATCAGCCATGCCTGGATAAAGGTCCTAAGTAATTCACAATTGTATGCGTCGACTGCTCACCCTGAAAATTAAATATTTAACCTTCAAGGACCCGTGGCACAGTTGTTAGGATACTTAAAAAAAAACAATTGTAAAAGTGATATTCTCTTTAGGTTTAAGGTTCAATTTTCAGTAAAACGGAATGATTAATGGCATTTACACATATAACACGATAAAAAAACAACCATCTCATATCAAGGATCGACAAGACCCAAGAAAATAGTACATACAGACTGTGAACAAAGAGACGAAACAATAACCCACATAATAAACGAATGCAGCAACCTAGCAAAAAATTTAAAAAAAAAAATATAAAATAGACATGGACAAGTAATAAAGGCAATACACTAGAAATTATGCAGACAACTGCAGCTTGGTCATAAAGACAAATGGTATAAGCACAAACCGGCAGCAGTACTTGAAAACGAACGGCACAGAATCGTATGAAACATGGATATACAAGCAGATGAAGCTATCCAAGCAAGAAGACTTGTTGTCATAATAGATAACGAGAAAGGAAAGTCTCATCAGATCATAGATTTCGCCGTTTCAACAGACTATAGAGTAATAATCAAGGAGACAGAGAAGTGGGGCAAATACATAGAACGAAGAAAGTCAAGATAACACCATTAATATTAGGAGCACTAGGAACAATCCGAAAACACTTTAAAAAAGTAATGGAAGAGTTTGGAATGAAAGGGATGGCTGAGAAAATATAACGCTTAAGAATAATGGACACATCTGAAATATTAAAGTAACCCCTTGAATGCGGAGACTAATACACTTGAGATACAGCTGCAAACCTCGCATTTGGAAACTGCTTCTTATGTAAAACAGAAACACCACCACATGGAATAATGAAAATTGAAAATTTATGATTGTAAGTAAACCCTCTTAACGCCCTGGTCTTTCCTCAAATTAGAGTGTCACCATAAATTGATGTCACATCTAATAGTTGAGGAATGTCAAGGATGGAAAGACCGAGAAGAGAAAGCACTTTCACACCTCCACTGGACGAGTGCGAAAACTGGAACTTTGGCGAAGCTTATTGCTACCCAAACTAAAGTGAAGAACAATATCCGCTACCAAGGAGAAATTGATGGTAAACGATTATCGCGATAACGCAAACTAATTTGCTAAACTTATCGACAAAGATGGATTACTGGAAATCTGGGGAGATTTGTTGTCACTCAGACTCCAGAGAACACAACAGTTTGTTTTCAAAGATAATTTTTGATGATGGCATATGTGAAAACACCTAGTAATTGTGTGCTGTGTTAAAAATCATAGTAAATAATAATGTTGAATAGCAGGGGTATGTATTTAAAGATGACGCGGAGTAACGATGATGAGGAAGACATTTATACCAGTTCTTATATGCTTCTTGGACATTTCATATATAACCGTTCTTATAACAGCGATATTAGAATGATAGTGACATTTCTATATATTGCATCATGACGACGACTGTGACAATTGCTGAGGGGAAGACATTTATATATCAGACAGGCGATGTTTCTTCTTAATATATACAGAGGAGAGGCTGATATGATGCACAGTCCTTTACACAGAGGAGAGGAGGCATTTATAGACATTACTTGTGATGAAGGAGATGGGACACATAACTTGGAAGGGGTTACAATGTTCATTATAAGATGATAAACACAATTACCTTTCGTTCGTGATGGAAGATGACACAAGACAACAGTTACAAAATAATGATGGCTTTATTCATCTGGTCGGCTAGTCAGTGACGTTAGGAATTCAACTGATATAGCTACATAAGTTTGCTCCTCTCTCCTCGCCTCCAACTGACTGCCCAACTCTCTGACTCTCAACTCTACCTAACTTAGATCCTATATTGAGAATCTCCCTTTGTCTATGACAGCCGATATATGTTTTAAAACGTGACTAATTTCACGTGGCTTTTCGTTTGTTTGTCCAACACACTCTTGACAAACAAAAGAATCCTCAATTCTAATCTAACCTATTTTTAAACAATATATTTTAATTTGCATTGTTCATTCTTTTAATATTCCGATTTCTAAAAGAATGGACAGTCAACTCTTTTTCTGATATAAACAATATTAAAGTATTCTAACAATTTAATACTAGGCTAAACTTCTAGTATTCCATTTCTCAACCTTCCCTACAGAGTTCGATTCTAGGCTTATCCTAAACTCATTTTCACTTATCTAATATTCTTCTTATTTACATAGAAAGGGGACAGCCTTTTTTATGTAATAATAATAATAATAATAATAATAATAATAATAATAATAGTAATAGTAATAATAATAATAATAATAATAATAATAATAATAATAATAATAATAACAAAAAAAAACAAAAAGATCAATAGGAAGAAAGCAATGTGGAGAAAACGGAATATTGGAAATGTAACTGACAGGGAGAGGCTAAACAAGAAACATGAAGAACTGGACCAAAAAATAAAAGCAAAAGAAGTGAGATTGAGACGATATAGATATAAATCTGAACAATGCAAACAAAAACAGAACATTTGAAACTAATAAAAGCTAATTATACAAAAATGTGAACGGAGGAAAAACAAAAACAAAACAACCAAATCCGACAGAAACAAAACTCTACTGGAGTAAAATATGGGAAGAGCGACGAGATCACAATAGAAATGCTGAGTGGCTGAAAGACATGAAAGAAGAGTTACAACAAATAGAAGAAGGAGCAGTGAATGAAATCAGCAAGGAAACCCTAAAGAAAACCATAGGAAAAATGGCAAACTGTAGAGCACCAGGGCACGACGGGATTCACAACCTTACACGAAAACATGAGAAGTTGTATACAGGAAGCAAACTGAATGCCAGACTGAATGAGAAAAGGTAGAACCACACTGCTACGGAAGGACACGGAGAAAGGAACCGTCCCCAGCAATTATAGCCCAATCACGTGCCTACCCACCATGTGGAAGATACTGACAGCACAACTGAGGGAACAAATATACCACTCACTGAATCACCGTGGACTCATCCCCGAGGAACAGAAATGATGCCAAAAATAGAAAAGAGCAAGACATGATTTGCTATATGTTGATCAAAAGATTCTAAAGGACGTAAAAAGGAGGAGGAAAAATTTAGCCATGGCATGGATCGACTACAAAAAAGCGTACGACAGGATCCCCCAAGCATGGATAATAGAATGCCTAAAAATGTATAAAATAATAAGCGGGATCACCAATGTAATAGAAAATACAATGAAAACATGGAGACTTGAACTGACAGCTGATGGACAACAGATAACAGATATTAACATACAAAGAGGCATCTTCCAAGGAGACTCATTATCACCATTATTGTTCATCATAGCCATGATGCCCTTGAATAGTATTCTGAGAAAGTGCCAGGCCGGATGCAAATTCCCCGATACAGAGAAAAAAATGAAAACAGAGAGACAAAAGACAAAACGAGAAAAGAGAAATGGGAAGAGAAACAACTCCACGGAAGATTCATCAGAATGACAAAAGATGAGACTAACGAAAACACCTGGACAAGGATGCGAAAAGGACACATAAACCGAAAAACTGAATCTATAATAACTGCAGCACAAGATAACTCGATAAGAACCAACCATATCAAAGCAAGGATCGATAAAACACAAGAAATCAGCAAATGCAGACTCTGTGGACAAAGAGATGAAACGATAAACCATATAGTAAATGAATGCAACAAACTGGCCCAAAAAGAATGCAAAAACTGGTATGACCAAGTTGGGAGGGCGGTGCACTGGGAATTGTGCAAACGGCTGCATTTTGAGCGTACAGATAAATGGCACAATCATACACCCGCAACAGCACTCGGAAACGAAAACCACAAAACCCTATGGGACATGGACATACAAACGGACAAACCCATCCAAGCAAGAAGACCAGATGTCTTCATAATTAACACGAAAGGAAAATCCTGTCAAATCGTAAACTTTGCTGTCCCAGCTGCCCACTGGGTGAGTATGAAAGGAAAGGAGAAACGAAGCAAATACACAGAGCTAGCCAGAGAGTTAAAAGGGATTTGGATGATGAAAAAAATCAAAATAGTACCGATAATAGAAGGGGCACTAGGAACAATTCCGAAAAATTTCGAAAAAGGAATGTCAGAAATTGGAATCAGAGAAATAACTGCAAAAATAGAACGCCTTACGATAATGATAACGGTTGAAATGTTAAGGAAAACCCTAGAATGTGGGGAATAACACAAGACAATATAACAAAGAAGCGTTACAGGGAATGAAGAACGTCGAAGCAGCATATCTATAAGTTCTACACCACCATCATGCATCCCCCCACTGTCTTATCACCGTTCCACACCCAATAGAAAAGTGATACCAAAGAGCCGAGAAGGGTCAAGGAGGATGGAAAGACCGAGGAGAGAGCGCTGGCCAGATCTCCACTGGACAAGTGAAGAGAACTGGGATCGTGGAGAGGCTTAGAGCCACTCAAATTCCAGTATAAACCAATGGCCACTACCAGCGAGAAATCAATGGTATGAGGCTGTTGCGATGACGCAAATATATTTGCAAATTCTATCGAAGGAGGTGGAGTGAGCTGAACGTCTGCGGAGACTTGTCACTCAGCTTCCAGAGAAGACCACAGGTCTCCAAACCGATCGTTTGCTGACTTGTGTGAAAGCTCCATGTGAGCCAATAATAATAATTCTGATTTTGTTTATCAGCGTCTTTCTGGAAAGGGATGGAATTTATTTCCCAAAGGGTTTCCCTCGATACCGGCTCCAAACCAGGAGCTTCAAAGATCACGGGGTTTCCTAACTTTACTCTCCTTTTCATCAGCACCACACATTTCCTAGTTCCCAACTCCATCCCGATGTCTTCCGAATATGTCCCTACGAGCTCTACCAGTCTCTCCATTTCCTTTTCATTTCTACCGAATATTTTATAATCATCCATAAAAAATAGATGGTTTAATCGTCTTCCACTAGACCCAAAGTTATACCCTAGTTTCTCTCTCTTTAAGTGTCATCATTATCACTACAAAAAGAAGTGAAGATAACGAATCTCCTTGGAATATTCCACGTTTAATACAAACCTGGCCCAGTATCTCTCTGTGTGTTTTCAGCACCATTGAGTCATAAAAGCCCTACCACATTCCCAGCAACCTTCACTATCAATAGTGTTTCACGGATCCATGAATGAGGAAGCATTTTGTAAGCCTTTCTGTAATCGATCCATGCTGTACTCAGATTTCTCTTCTTCCTCTTTGCATCCTGAATTATTATTATTATTATTATTATTATTATTATTATTATTATTATAATAATAATAATAATAATAATAATAATAATAATAACAATAGCGACAAAAACAACAATAATAATAATAATAATAATAATAATACGGGTGAAAAAAGTTTTACAAAAAATATCTATATGATATATTGTATTGCGTGTTTTGTTACTGCGAAAACCAATTTGTTCTTTAAACATAGATTGTGTTTGAATATATATATTTTCCATTACGTTTTTACTTTCGATACATATATCTGTTGAATTCAGTTGATTGAATCAAATTCATCAATCAAACCAACAAAGTTTTAGGAGTAATTTGGTTTCTGCCAAGGGGTTTCTCTCTGCACTAGATTCTATGGGATTGTTGAGATGTTTTTTTCTTCATGTTTCGTGATTATGACTTTAGTCTTGTTCAGTTCTAGGAGGTTCATTCTACTAGGCTTCATCTTGTGTCAAAAAGAAAAGGTTTGGTTTATTGCTAATCGCTTGACGCACCCATGCCGGGGAATGCCTTAGTAAATGTTGAAGGTAAGGATTCCTTTCTCCTCAAATACTACTGCCCGACCCTTTTCTTACATCAGGATGATGTAAGAAAGAAATGTACCTCGGAGTTATTTGCTTTTCTAATGATATTTAAATTAAGTAATTAATGTGATTACGACTTTTAATTTATTCGAAGTTTATGGTTTCAATTCGAATAGAAAGTTTCGATCTAATAGCAAATAATAGATACCGCTTAATACATATAAGAGATCCGCGTTTTCCGATTAGAAATAAATATATTTTAATGTATAAGGTATATAATTAAGATATCACACGTTACAAAATCGAATTGTATTTCCAGTCTGTGTGTGTGTCTATGTGTGTCTATGTGTGTGTAAAACGACACTAAGCCTATTTGTGTTTAATCGGTTTCTTCCGAAGGAGGATGTTCTTTGGAAGTATGAAATTCACAAGCGATTCCCAGCCGCATACATATACCCGTTGAGGGAGATGACAATGTTAGGTTTTTGCCACTCTTGAAGAGATGTGTCGAAGTCATCCTACATACAGCCTGGAATTGTCCAAATGGTCACCTATTTTAGTAATGACCAGGCTCAACGTTGCTTAACTTAAGTGATCCGGCGGGCGTATGTGCTATTATAGTTACTGCTTCATCATGTTTGAGTTTATTAATCGTCCATGTTCGCTTCATACTTGATCTTTGTCCGCCTTAAATACCTCTGATCTACTTTAATCGACAACACTTTAAATGTCTATGATGCGTGTGCATTGAGAATCCGATTCGAATATATTTGTTTATTTTGACTTGTCAATGACGTGTCCGAAATAATCATTGTCTATAAATCTACAACAGTTTGCTATCCGATAAACTTTAAAGTGAATGACATGTAAAAAGCATCTTCATTTTTAGATGCGTTTCAGCATTGATTCAAGGAGCTCTGTCCGTCGGGTGTCAATTCGTCATGTATAAGTTTTACACATAACTAAATGTTATAAGCTGGTTTCTTAAAGACACATGTTGTTGGGAACCACGCATACCTTCCCCGTCCCTATCTTCAATCAATCAACAAAACAATGACTTGAAGGTGTTTATTCGAATGCGATACACATTAAGAAAGCAGTCACTTACACCAAAAAGAAAGAAATATACACATAAGCTATTTACTCAATTAGGTAAGAGAAAGAAAAAATAAAGAGAGTGAGAGAGGCATTGTTTATGCTTATTATTATATTGTATGCTCTATCATAATCCATAAAGGTTTTGGAACAACCCAGTTTTTTAGTGGCTGTTCACTTTTCAGATAGAGTAACTCCCAGGCCCCAATTTCTATTTTTTCCGAGAGGTGTTTCCTAACCCTTCGCCTGGCAATCATACCTAGTTTGTTTATCACTATTATTTTCTGAAAACCTACATAATAAAGCATAAATTGCTGCGTTCTATTACAGTGGATTTTGAAATCACATTTTTAGAATCATCCTTACACGCAGATTAAATGAATATCATTTTTTTTAAAATCCACAGGTTTTTATATTTTTCTAATCCATATATGCTTATGATTAATGTTAAATTTATGGTGCGTTAAGAATGTCGTAGATCATATGCATGGTCTAAAAAATACGCATTACAATGAAACGACGCAGAAATTGAAAACACCCGCAGCGAAAAATACGTATCTCACGGGCTTTTTGTAATCTGGTAAAACAGAGTTCAGAAAAAAAAAAAACTCTATCATCTGTTGCAGATGTTTAGTTATAAAGTGTTCTTTCAGATGAATGGCTTCTACGTATTCCCACGGATTATGCGCGAAAGGTGTTTAGTTGGTTGGTTGTTTTTATGTTACGGCATATCAACCCTTTTCAGGTTATGCCGAATCCGAAGATTTTGAAGAAAATTTTTTAATAGTATATATTTGTTGTTTTCAAGTCGGTTTCTATGTAACCCATAGTTGGGACCCTAACAGGTACTACCACTCCGGGTCAGAGTGGAACTGGGAGCAATAGCAATTAAAGGGTGGCTCCACACTCCCGAAAGCCCGAAAGTTGGGGCCTCACCACTGGATATAGTTTAAGTTCATATTCAGGAACGCAGATGTTTAGTTATGAAGTGTTCTTTCAGATGAATGGCTTCTACGTATTCGCAAGGATTATGTGCGAAAAATTCCGAGTTTTTTTCGACAGCTAGACATCATTTTTTATTACAAACGAAAAGTACCTATTGAAGTCACACCAAAATTAAAAACTAGTTTTCATTATTTGTTTTAAAGTAAATTATTTATATCGGGACATTATAATTTTTCATAGCTGAATGGATAAGAAATGTAAAAGAATTAACTATATGTTTTCATTATAAAACTTATTCTATTAAATTTCTGAAATGATTACAGTTCTTTAAATCTAAAAAGGAAATGTACTGTCAAGATTTGGTTACAGTCCAATGAGAAAATTTATATGGAATGATATTTGCTTTCGTTATTATATATTCAATTATCTGAAAGTATTTGTAATGAAAATACTGTGTTTTTAATTTAAAACGTTTCATTTTCTTATGCGATTTATAATGATAAATTATTATAGGAAACGCTTCCTGTCTTGTTGCCGACATTTTGTTCGAAAACTAGTAACATAAATGCGTTTTCAGTGATATAACAATTTCATAAAATAATAATAATAATAATAATAATAATAATAATAATAATAATTGTTGTGTCTGTACAAATAATTAACAAGAACACGGAAAGTAAAGGTATAACAATAATGTATTAGGAAGAGAAGTTATATACATATTTACATGTCTTCAGCTATACTTCAGTTGGAGATATTCCGACAGGTGACGTGTTGCATGTCTTACTGGAGGCAACATAGGCGCCTTGCCTATTTGGCGGTCGTTGCAGAACTCCCCTGGTATTGGTGATTGATACCTTTATTTATCTTACTCACCGACCTATGTTAATTAATGGGCGTCTTCCCAACACCCCCTCCCAAGATTTGAAGTCGTGTAGATTTCAATATCTCTTTCTCATGGGGTTCATTATAATTGGTTCTGTAAACTTTCTTTTCCTTCCCGATCTTTTCGGTTCGGGCATGGTTTATGGTGGTTCGATATCAAACGCTTCGTATAGTATATCAATTGGATCTTCCTTTTCATCAGGTTTGTCATGTTCGTTATCTTTTTTCTGACGTTTTCTCAATTGATTTTGATGTCTTTTGTGTATCCCTTTTGGACCTTTTATCATGTAGACCAAGTCGCTGATACGTTTATTTACCGTACAAACTCCCAATATTAAATATTATTTTTCATACATTTAAAATATACACGATCACCAGGTGTAAACTTTTAGGTGATGTGTGCGTAGTTTGATGGACGATTGCTTGCGTTGGTATTAATTTATCGAATGGTGATTTTATTTTTCTAGCAAACATTAATTCTGCCAGCGTTAATTTCGACGGTGTATTTGGGTTTTTAGTTATCCTGTATATTTGCAGGAATTGTTGTAATGCTTTATCCGTCGGGGTCCCTATAGATTTTCTAAGTGCACGCTTTATCGTGTCTACGAACCTTTCCGCTAATCCATTTGAACAAGGGTTGAACGGCGGTGTAGTTATATGTTTACCTGAAAACTGTCCCAAAAGTCCTTGAAATCACTTGATGTAAATTGTGTTCCGTTATCTGTGACTATAATGTCTGGCACACCAAAACGTGACATCGTCATTTTCAGTCTTCCTTTTTATATCGGTTAAAGTGACTGGTAATTCTTTTATTATATTCGCCCCCATGTTTTTTCCTCATAATTGAAATGTATAGCTACAATTGCTGACTATTCAAGGGTTTCCTCCATTTTCGGTATAAGCCTTGACAGGTCATCCGCATGACCTATTTTTCCGAACCCAGATGTTTTATTTGAAAGTCATAATTTATCAAGATCGTACCCCAACGGAGTAGGCGATTTGCCGTATATACTTACAAGCCCTTTTTGAGCCGAAGATTGTCACTAGGGGCTTGTGATCTATTTCCAGTTTAAAGTGTCTCCCGTACAGGTAAGGTTGGAATTTCGTCACAGCGAAATAATGCTTAACCCCACTTTCTCTATTTGAGAGCAAGCCTTTTCTGCCAGATGTAGTGTCCTTGAGGCGTGAGCTATAGGTTTCTTCGATCCATCTGGCAGGATATGCTGTATACATGCTCCTATACCATACGAGCTCGCGTCGCTCGCAACACTTATTTCTAATTTTGAGTCGTAATAGGTTAATAATAGATCGGACGTAAGCGTCTTTTTAATTTTCTCAAATGCGCCTTGACATTCTTTTGTCCATATCCATAGTGTTTCTTTCTTTAATAATTCGTTAAGCGGAGCTCTTAGGTCGTGCATTCCTTTGATAAATACTTGGTAGTAATTTGCGGGACCCAAGAAACTCTGTAGAGTCGTCACATGTGGTGCTGGCATGTTTTTAATTGCTGTCGATCTTTCCGGGTCTGGGCGTCGACCGTCTTTATTTATTATTTGCCCTAAATATTTGATTTCGTCTAAAGAAAATTTGCATTTGTTTTCTTTCACTTTGAATCTGTATTCATTTATTCTTGTGAATACCTCTTTTAGATGCCCTTAGTGTTCACTTATGGACGCGCTCCTGATGATTATGTCATCTAGGTATGCACAAACACAATCTATTCCTTTCAGCATTGTATCCATTGCTTGTTGGAAAATTGCCGGCGCGACTTTGATCCCGAAGGGTAGACGGTTGTAGTTGAACAACCATTTGTGCATGTTAATGCATAATATCGTTGAGCATTCTTCTTCCATCGGAATTTGTAAATAGGCGTCGGATAGATGTATTTTTGAAAAAAATTTGCCACCATTTAGTCTGGCAAATATCACCTCAGGGCTTGATAAAGGGTAGTGGCGGTCTTTTAATTTCTTGTTTAGGCCCGTAAAAAAGTCTGCAGACTCGAATTTGTTCCAACTTTTTTTTACGTACACCGTAGGGGCTGCCCAGACATAATTTTCGATTTTCGATGAGATGCCTGTTTTTTCGAGTCTATCTAGCTCGCTATTTATTTTGTTTAAACCGGCGAACGGTACGTTCCGTTTCTTCTTAAACACCGGTGTTGAATCCTATTTTTTTAAAACTCGAACGAAGCCTTAAATTTATTGCATCTCCCCAGTCCAGTAGTAAATATTTCTGGGAATTTCTTTTTTAGATCATTTTTAATATTTTCTGATGTTGGGGTGCCACTGGTCATTTTTCTACAAAAAGCGTTTATTGGTTTATCCCAAATATTGAATTTTTCAATCCAGTCAATTCCAGTAAGTTCTCGCTTTCTTTAATTACGAAGATTTTCAATTTCTTCGTGCTATATTAATTAATGGGCAGGGTGACCTCTCCTTCGAATTTTATTTCGTCTCCTGTCACTGTTTGTGCACCTTTACTTGACTTTTGAAGAGTCGGTTTACCCAGCTTTCTTTTTCCAAGTGTTGACGTTTATTGACGACAAATCCGATCCAAAGTCAAGCTGAAATTTCACTTGTTTGTCGAAACTATTTACTGATACATATTTTCGAAAATTGTTTTTCCCTTTGTCGCCTCTTCTCATTTGGTGTACTCTATTTTTTGTTCTGCAGCAAACACTCTTATTTCCAACTTTATCCCAATTGTAGCACCTAATATTTTTATAAGGACAATCCTTTTCCAAATGTTTTTCATCACATCTTCTGCAATTATTACCTGATACTGTCTTTTTATAATTCCTTTGCTTATTATCGTAATTTTGTTTTCTGATGTTATTATAATTTGAGTATATTTTTTAATTTTGACTAGTCTCAAAATTTCTTTGACCTAAGTTTTTGAATTTTTTTTTAATCTTCCTAATGTACGCCACTCCTGCTTCTTCTATATCCCTGGAATCTTTTTTTAGTGATGCTGCTCTTTGACAATCTTCTGCTAATTTCTGCAATGTCAGGCCTTGTTCTGTCTCTAATTTTGAGAGAACACGTCTTCGGATCTCTGAATTTTTTGTGGATACTAGACCCTGTGCAAAGATTAAGCATTTGAAATCGTCCACCGTGAGTTCCGATAATTTGAAGTTGTCGCAGTTTTTGTTTACTACTGACGCATATGTCAGGTAGTCCTGCTCATCAGTTTTCTTAAGATTCATACATGACCATCTCTGGTGGAAAAGAGACATGTTCGGTCCGAATAACTCCTTAAGAAGCTTTACGGTCTCAGCAAAATCTAACTGATTCGTTCTCCTTGGCAATATGAAATCAACAAATTTGCAATGTTCACTGGTACCAAGCTTTCGAAGTAATAAACTTACTTTCTTTCCATTTGTTCAGTTTTCGCAGTCTGTTTCGAAAATATCTTCATACCTCTTGAAGTATGCATCAAAAGTTGTATCCTCTTCCGGTAGGTAGGCGAACACATGTATGCTGTTAACAATTGTTGTGTTGGAGAAGGTTGTATTACTTTCTTGTATGGAATTAGCCGTTAATCTTTCTAATAGTTCTTTCTGTCCAAGTTGCATCTGCGCGAACCTTTCTTCCTGCCTATCTAGGCATTTTATAAGTAGCTCATTTTGTCTTTCGTCTCTTTCTGCGTGTAGCGCTTGCCGTTCTTTTTGTAGGATCTGCTGATTCTGCATGAACTGTGTCATAACTTTAGCAAATTCCTTCATCTTGTTTTTTTTTCAAAGATAAGAAAAATCAGTCTATTTTACTAATTCACTTTTTACAATAACTACGAACAACTGTTTTTAGGTTCGTTTTTTTGTGTCAACCGAATTCTATCGATATATTATTTTTTGCGTTGGCCCTTTCTTTTTCCCTTTTTTCTATTGAGGAATAAGAAAAATGCATTTTATTTTTTCTCTTAATCCGTTAAGTTTTGATTACGTACAAGAATTCTTTTTAAAAAATCCTTTCTTGGTACAGCTGAAAAAAAAATCACTTTTCTCCTTCAAGACAATTTGCATAAATTAGTTCACGGTGTACTAGCGAAAACACCTTTTTTTCTTTGACTTTCATAGTCACTTTGAAATGGTTATTGGTATTTTGCTTTCAAGTATCCAGTGTTCGGATATCTCGTTCGACAATTTTGTAGTTACTTTCGTTTGTTTTTCTTTTATTTTTTGTTTATTTTTCGGCAGTGATAACTTTCCGCGTAAATTATTTTTCGAATACTGTTGCTTTGTCTAACAGTGAATTCCCGAGTAAATCTTTGTTCGACAATTTTGTAGTTACTTTCGTTTGTTTTTCTTTTTTTTCGACAGTGATAACTTTCCGCGTAAATTATTTTTTGAATACGGTTGCTGTGTCTAACAGTGAATTTCTGAGTAAATCTTTTTCAAAGTCCTCGATGTTATTGTGTTCAACAGTAGATTTTTTCTTCGAGTACGTTTTTTTTATTTTTAATCTTTCTCGAGTAAGTATTTTTCGTACACCACTGTTGAGTTTAGTAGTGTATTTTCCCACGTAAGTCTCTTTTCGAATTCTCGACACCACTATTGTGTTTAATAGTGGATTTTATCCCGCGTAAGTCTTTTTTCGAATTCCCGTCGCCACTGTTGTGTCTGCACAAATAATTAACAAGAACACAGAAAGTAAAGGTATAACAATAATGTATTAGGAAGAGAAGTTATATACATATTTACATGTCTTCAGATATACTTCAGTTGGAGATATTCCGGCAGGTGGTGTGTTGCATGTCTTACTGGAGGCAACATAGGCGTCTTGCCTATTTGGCGGTCGTTGCAGAACTCCCCCGGTATTGGTGATTGATACCTTTATTTATCTCACTCACCCACCTATGTTAATTAGTGGGCGTCTCCACAACAGCAACAACAACAACAACAACAACAACAACAACAACAACAACAACAATAATAATAATAATAATACATACATACATACATACATACATACGTACATACATACATACTCCGTGAACTGTAAATTTTATTTGTTACTTATGCTGAACAATAAATATTTTATTCATTCTATAAAGTGGCAATAAATCATTAAAGTCTGTTTAAATATTTTAGCTAAATGAGTAAAACGCTTTGTATTCCTCGTTATTATGTCACGTGGTATGTATTTAAACTTTCTTTATTGTTTAACTGGAGAATATGAACAATGATTTATTTCGGTCCAGTGCTGTGCAATCACATCGGTATAACGTTAACATATAAGCATGATAAAATATAAATACAGAGTGAAACGATAAAATCGTCCATGACGACATGATTCTATTTACGTTTGATCAAAACAAGTTTTCTTTATTTCTTGCAGACCATCTACTAGTTGGTCAGTTGTATACAAATCCCAAGAGTGATAGGAGCCTTCTATCATGTAGGAAAGTGACACAATGTTCAACCAGCGTGATCGGAGATGTGCCGCTGCACAACTCATGCTCTCTATCGATCCAAGTTCTGACAACGGGACCATTGCCACCATCCTGAAAATTCATCGCAAGATTGCCAGAATAACAACGACGTGTTCAGAGTGAGTAAAACTAAGTTTCCGGTCACGGTTATGGTCTTTAGAGTGGTTTCAAGTGAGGGCCACATCATACCATCCCACATCTTTGAAGTCGGCTTGAAAGTCAACACCAAAGTGTACCTGGATGTTCCGAAGAGTGTGGTCATACCCTAGTTGGCAGACGCTCGGTGTTGTAGCAGGACTCGCCACTAGTCCAAAGAGACCCAAGACTGGCTTCAGAACTACAACGTTGTACCCTTCTCTCACTCGCCCCCCTCCTCAGACTTTAACCGGCTGGATACGTTTTGTCACACGTCGAGAACATCACTACCATGTCTTCCCACAACACTAGTCAGTCTCATCGCTGCTCTCCAGCAGGCGCTTGTCGAAAAGGCATGCTCCCAGTTCAGGACCCGTATCGAGGCGCCGATTGCGGCTAAAGGCGGCTACATTGAATAGATGTCAACTCCACTCCATAATTATTTTATCTGATTTCTTTTCGATGAATGTTTTAAAATAAAGCTGTACTGTTGTTTCTTTAGGGCGACAATTTTATCGTGCCACCGAGTACAAAAGTAGCAAAAGGGTGGGAATAGACGAACTTATAATTTGAGTAAATAAGAAAAGATGTAAAAGGAAGGCAGTTAACGAAAGATTAATATTTTTCTTTTGATCAATCGATTGATTTTCATAAATTCAAGACGCCTCGTTTACTCGTGGGAATCGTTAAACCAACGCAGACGTACAAATGCAAACACGTTCTGTGGCATTTACCGTGCTTACAATACATTTTCGTATCAGCACTGTTTATCTCTGAGATAAAGGAAGGAGACGTAAATATTGACCATGCATTGATTCATAGCGCCTCAACTCGCCAGAGGAGGGCTATGACAAATTAAACCGTCCAGATCAGCCCTTCTCAACTTTCCCTCCATTATTAATTCCTTGGATTTATGTATTTATCTGTTTACCCCCTACTCCCATACGAAAAGTTCATAGTCATCATAAACTGACAGAAAACCAAGAAGTTAAAAAGAAACCTTTTATTGTTATTGATAAAAAGGTTTTGCATGGAAATATTATTATACCATCGTATCACAAAATTAAGACAATCTAATAGAAAAATTATGAAGTTAATATATATATATATATATATATATATATATTTATATATATATATATATATAATAGTTTCGACATGGCACACTCTGGAAATTACTAGTTATTTTTAAATTATCACATACTTCAATTATTTACCCCCCGTCTATATGCTTTTTTACCCCCTATTGAGAATCTTCGATATAGAGGATAAGATAAGCGAAAGTTATGGCTAGATGATAATGTTAAATATAAGATAAATAATAGAAAGCTGTAAATCAGTTATAAGTAATTGATGGGAAATTGTCACTAGACAAAGAAGTCTGCCAGTATCAGCATTTCATTTTATCATGCTCAATCAGGCTTCTCGTAAGATATTCCAAAACATATACCTTGCAGTAGATTTACATCTCTGTATATACAAGGTGCTTTAAATAAGTTTCCAAACATTTTGTATCAGGGTTCAACATTGACGTAGACTTTTGAAAATTCAGTGTTATTGCTATACATCTTATGAAATGACTGACCAATTTTTATGATTGCCAGTTCGAATGAACAGCTGAATTGGAATACACCCTACTAAAGCCTGATCTTCACAGCTGATGAATTTTCAAAATGCAATCTGGACGTGAGAACATTTCAGAAGAATGCTATGCAATACAATCCTGTTATAAACTTTGCAAAAATGCCAGAGAAACGTATCGAATGCTTTAAACTAATTTTTGGACCATCTTGCATGAATTCAGTATCAGTTTTTTCGTGACATAACAGATTCAATAGAATTCAGGACGTTTGTGAGGGATAATGAGAGGTGTGAGAGGAGTAAGAAAGGCAGAACACTAGAGTTGATTGGCAAAATAAAGAATTTTATTAATAAATACCGCTGTGTTCATATAGAGACAATAAGTACAGTTTAATGTCAGTGTAGGAAATTGCACACAATTATTCGTGAGAAACTGAAGACGCGGCGATTTGTATGAAGTTTGTCCAAAGGGTGCTCAGAAAAGATCGGAAAGAAAGACGTTTTAATGACAGCAGAGAGATAGTCGAATTGATCAATTCTGGTGACATACGATGAAAGCTGGATGTATTGCTATAATCCAGAAAGAAAAAGACAGAATTCCCAGTGAAAACATGCTTTCTCTCCCACACCCAAGAAGGCTAGATAGTGCACATTAACCTAGAAAATTATGATAATCCCTTTGTTTTTTTTTGTTTTATTTTTGACAGCACAGAAATGATCTACATGCACTGGGTTTCCACTGAATAGAGTGCCAGCAAGGAATACTATGTTGATGTTTTATCGGAGTTCAGAAAGATATTCCGCGGGAAGAGTCCAGCACTAGTTTAGGACCCATCGCGCTACACCGTAAGAGATCTTCACATGTTACACAGTGACTTTATTCAAAATATAGCGTAGTTTTCTTCAACTGTAGAACCCATTGTTGATTTAATAAACTTATTTGATATAATTGCTAAAATTAAGATTTAAAATGCAGAAGTCAAGAATTATTGATAAATTGTGCTAAACAAAAAAAATAATTTGGGACGCGCCTCTGCCATATCAAAGAAGATACAGTTGATTGTATATGCAGGGTCATTCTGCTTGTGCGGTAATAAAATTTTTTATATGCACTTGTGATGTTAGGCTGTATAAGGCGTTAATTTTAGTAAAATCGTCTGTCTTTTTTTCGTGGGATTTTCTCGATTATTGATTATCGATACTTATTGAAGACATTTAGATACAAATTCTATCTAAGAACACTGCCAGTGACATAAAGTGCATTTCTATCTAATTGCAACAACAAATATCAGCCAAGTCGTAAACGAATCCATAAAGAACAAAATCACAAAAGCTGACTGTCTGTGTGTGTGTGTGTGTGTATGTGTGTGTGTGTGTGTGTCTGGTCACGAATAGGCTCCTATATGGTTGACTATTTTAAAAAAACTGATTACATATAATGATAGAAGATGTATCGAGACAAAGGAATGGGTATGTTTGATCTGGCAGAACGGTGGTTCATTAAAATTGTGGGGTCTGCGTTCGCGCCTGGTCCACAAAGTATGGAAATAAAAAAAATTAAAATTAAAAAAAAAAACGTTTACAAGTGTTTTTGATATAGATGTACATAATAATACTTTGATAAGTATGTTTTAACTTAAATAGGGATGGTATAATAAAATTGTGGGGTCTGCGTTCGCGCCTGGCCTCCATAGAATGGAAATGGGCACAAACTTTAATAAAGACTTTTCATATCTATCTGCGTAAGTATACTTTGATAATTATGCTTCAGTTTTAAGAAATATGGTATAATAAAATTTCGTTCGTTCGTTCGCACCTTACCTCCATAGAATAGAAATATGTCACAAAATTTAACAAGGTTTTTTAATATAGATCCACAGAATATTGTGATAAGTGTTTCAGTGTGAACAGGTATGGCATAATAAATTATAGGGTTCATCTATTTTATTTTTACTTTCATCATATTTTGCTTTGGTTTTGATACCCCCAAATTCAACCCAAAGTTACAACCCTTCCTTTTCATAACCTATCATACTTTCATATATTAGGGTCCATTTTCTGTAGGCTGTTTTGAACCCAGTCAACGACGGATACTTTTATTAGTATATATATATATATATATATATATATATATATATATATATATATATATATACATATATATATACATATATAATTTTGTATTCACAAACAATTGTTTGTATTTATTTTTCGTATTTACTTCGATAGTACTCATTACATAAGTGTCATTTATATTTTCTAAACTTAATCTCTCTCCCCCTCTCTCTTTCTCTCTCTCTTTCTTTATATATATATATATATATATATATATATATATATATATATATATATATATATTACCTGAAGCCTACAGCATTGGCAAACCATCAGTAAGCACCCCGGGTATCACTCTTAAACCCCTATATCACTATTTTGATTATTATATTGTAATTTCTCATAGTAAAATATTTTTCTCTTTTGGTAACTATTAATTTTTTCTATTTTTTTTCTATTTTCATTTTCATTCCTCGATTTTCACATTTTCATTTTGACAACGTTGTCTACTTATGAAGTAGGCGTTTAATTCCTCGTTGCTTTTGCTTTTGTCAAAAAACTTTCTTCATATAACTTTTATTCAGAAAATTTATTTTGATAAGCCTACTTTTGAACTAGAATATATTCGTTTATGTAGCTATTTCTTTCGTATCGATGCTAACGGGCTCGTTTGTTTGTACAGTGCAATGCAAAATATATAATAAAAATGAATTACAGGGATAAAAGCTGTCCAGAGGGAACATTCGTGTCCACGGATGAAAACTGATGTTCGAGAACCCAGACAAATAAAGAACAATAAAAGCTTGAAGCGATTCTCTCGAAGGCGGATGGCTTATAAAAGAATTTCCCTGTAAATCCACAGAGACAGCACAATCACGCGTCTCACATGGTCCCAACCGATGATTCACCATTATCAACGTATATTTCGTGGTATGGGACGAAGCGATAAAAAATACTGTAGTCTAAAATTAAACAAATCCACTAAAAAGAAACAAGATTTTCTCAAGTGTGATTTTACAAACGGCTAACTAAGAATCTATATATTTGATATTATTTCGAACTATTATCATTAGTGTTTGCTATATATTGAACCTTTCGGCTATTGTGATCTCTGACATACTTAAATCGGAGAGTTTTGACCGTACGTGAGTGTAAGTAAGCCTATAAAACAACAATAACATTTTAGTCTTAGTTGAAATGAGACTTATTTAGAGTACAATAATAGTAAAAAACATATAGGCTGCTTTTTTTAAACTCACATTCATCTTTAACATGGCATATCGGCACTTAGACGTAAGGATCTACTATTTGGGGCCATGACTAGGAGAGATGAAGAAGATGCTAGTTTACATTACATTTAAACTTCTGCATATATAAGTTGTGTGATCCATAAAACTAGCAGGATCACTAATCGGGAGTTGTTTGAAATCCATACAATTAGTCATGCCTCCACAATTAGAGGTAAACCTCAAACACATTCTCTGGCACTTTAAAAAATACGTAACAAAAATGAATGCTTAGAAACAATGTTTAGTTTCCAGTGAAAACACTGACCGCATGAAGGGTTCGCGGGTGGGGGTTATGTACAAAATATAGCAGTAATGTGTCCACTTTACACCCCTGCAGTCGCCGCTCCTCTTTTTTTTTTTTCGTCTGGCTGTCTCTATTTTATTGGAACTTATGATATCAGAACATTCCTCTACACATTGTCTGAAATCTCACTCAACCTCGCTGAACAATCCCTTGGGATTCTCCGTCCCCCATTGTGAACTTCTTTGACGTCATTCACGGGCGCACCTAGGATCTAACCGACTTTCCCCTGACGTCATTTTTCCCAAGCCAAGACAGCCGACCGTCCTCTCCAGAACCACCTCTGCCACTTGCAACCATACCCTCCTCTGCAACATCAGTACATTCAGGGAAGCAGGTAGCAAGAAACGAATTATAAAATCTAGCTGTTCGAAGGAAAAAATATTAGAGTAGAAATCTTCATGGCATTTAGCGAGCTCAACTGTAAATAGCTTAACTCATATACATTGTCCTAACTTGCTACTTATCTAGGAGGTGACGGTGGTCTAGTAGTTTGCAACACGGACTGACGACTTGTGTGTTCAAATTCGATTCTATTTTGTTTTAAAAAATGACTTTCACTTGGGATGTTGCCAACCTAATCGTGATCCCTCTCGTAAATACGCAATTTCTTTCAAGAAAGAAATCTGACTTGAAAAATACCAAACAATACTAATAATACAACCTTCAGATTAATACCATATTATGATGACTAGTGAGCACTCTTCAAGTAAATGATAAAAATCGACGCATAAAATTATATATCGTTTAATTAAACAAATAATGATATTACTACTATTAAAATAACAATTGTATACATTATATATGTTTCTGTTTAATGAAATATTTTCGGTTATGTATTAACTATTCACACACATATGTATATATTATTTATTTGTACTTTTATTAGAAGGAAATATTTAATAAAATACAAAATATCAAATATTTAATATTTCATATTGGAAAATAAAACGTAACACACTTATACAGTTTTTTGATGATTAAAATACATTTTATTGATATTAATAATATCGAATGATTTGCTGAATACTTAAAGAAAAATTGATATTTGGCAAAACAGATTAAATATTCGCGTATCTTACGATTATGAAGATATATTGTCGCTTTATTAAATGCCAGAACACTATTAATAATTTTAAAATAATTTTCAAATATATATTGTGCTTCCAAAAGTTACACAACAAAATTTGAACATGTCTGTGTAGAGAATTACCAAGTGTGAGCAGAACGATTTCAAGTCATCCATTTTGCGTTGCAAAAAATAGGACAACAAATTCATTTTCGTAATCGTAAAAAATCAAAGTGTTATCCAATATTAATGAAATCAATAAATTATATTTTGTAAAAAACTTTTGTATACATTTTAGTATTAGTTTTCTAATCTTAGTGATTTTCCAACCCACAAGAGGAAAAGAAACAAAAAAAAAATAATTTACATTTTAAATCTATAATGGATATGTAAGCATAACGCTCGCCATTAAAAAATATTAGAAAAAAATTAATGATACTCTGTGTGAAACCTCATAGTGAATAATAATAATAATAATAATAATAACACTACTACTACTACTACTACTACTACTACTACTACTACTACTACTACTACTACTAATAATAATAATAATAATGATAATGATGATGATAATGATAATGATGATAATAATAATAATGATAATGATAATGATAATAATAATGATAATGATAATAATAATAATAATAATATTAATAATAATAATCATGATAATGAAAATGATAATGATAATAATATTAATAATAATAATAATGATAATGATAATAATAATAAAAATAATAATACTAATAATAATAATAAAAATACTGATAATGATAATGATAATGATGATGATGATGATCATCATCATAATAACAACAACAACAACGACAACGACAACGACGACGACGACGATGATGATGATGATGATGATGATGATGATGCTGGTGATGATTACAACAACAACAACAACAACAATAATAATAATATAATATAATGATAATAATAATAATAATAATAATATAACATTTATAATATAATAATATAATATTATAATATTATAATAATGATGATGATGATGATGATGATGATGATGATGATGGTGATGATTATTATGATGATAATAATAATAATAATAATAATAATAATAATAATAATAATAATACCGGCGAAATGAATTCTACAAAAAATATCCATATGATATATGCATCAATGAATTGCGAAAACTCGTTTGTTCTTTAAACACAGATTGTGTTTGAATATATATTTTCCATTAAATTTTCCCTTCGATACATACATCTTCAGAATTTAGTTGATTGGATCAAATTTATCAATCAAACCAACAAAGTTTTAGGAGTAATTTGGTTCCGGCAAAAGGTTTTCTCTCTGCACTAGATTCTATGGCATTGTTGAGATGGCTTTTTCATTTTTCGTGATTATGACTTTAGTCTTGTCCAGTTCTATGAGGTTCATTCTACTAGGCTTGATCTTATACTTTAAAGAAAAGGTTTGGTTTATTGCTAATCGTCTGAAGCACACATGCCGGGGAATGCCCGAATTGATGCTGCAGGTTAGAGTGCTTTTCCTCTTCAAATACCTTAGCCCGAACCTTATCTTACATCATTCTGATGAAAGAAAATGTGAACGTCGGAGTTATTTTCTGTTCTAATGTTTATTTGCTGTTCTAATGTATATTTAAATTAAGTAATTACTGTGATAATGATTCGACGTTTATGGTTTTAATTCGAATAGAAGTTTCGATCTAATAGCAAACGAAACAGACTGCTAAATGCATATAAGAGGTCCGCGTTTCCGATTAGAGAATATATTTTAATGTAAAGGGTATATAATTAAGATATTCGGATAACAACCTTTACAAAATCACATTGTATTCCTAATCTATGTGTGTGTATGTGCGAAAGAGCACTAAGTCTATTTTGGTTTAACCGGCTTCCTTCGAAGTAGGATGTTTCATGGGAGTGTAAAATCTACAAACGATCCCCAGTCGCATACATATCCCGTTAGGGGTGGATGACGATGTTAGGTTTTTGCAACTCTTGAAGGGAGGTGTCGATGTCTTCCTACATACAGCCTGGAATTGTCCAAATGGTCACCTATTTTAGTAATGACCAGGCTCAACATTGCTTAACTTCACTAATCTGGCGGGTTTGTGTGTGCTATTGTAATTACTGCTTCATTAGGTGTATCAGAATTTTTGTAGGAATTTTTGACACCCATAACACGAAACTGCGAATACAATATAAAAATCTCGTAATTTCTCTTTTAAAAGTGGGTTGTTTATTTTCTTTATGGATTATACTTCCAAAATAAACTATTAAAGTTGTTTTAAAAGTAATAGAAATTTTTTTTTTAAAACAGTAATGAATTTTTCGATCTCAATATTTTTCAATTTTTAAACTTTAAAAATCTATCAAAATTTTTCTATTGATTCTATTTTTACGATATTCTCAGGGTCAATGTGAAATTTTATGTTCTTTCCAATAAACTGAATATAATATTTTAGGCAAACGTTTTTTTTTAATTCACGCCCCCCATTTTCAAGTGTCTATTAAAAAGTAAATAATTAATTTACCTACCGAAAAGTAAATAATTAATTTACTCACAAATTAAAGAGAAAAGGTCAATAAATAATATATTCAAATTTAAAACAAAAAAAAACGTAGTGTTTTTTTTAGAAAGTTACCTGTAAAGTTTGAAGTTTAAAACCTTTTTTTTTAAACCACGTTATTTTTTTTAATGGAACCTTGGTCCTTGCTCCTTTAATTGAAAAAAAAATTAGGGCTTGAATTACACTTTCGATGAGTTATAAGCTTGAAAAGACAGGGGGTCGAATAATTCACGCCTCCCATTTTGAAATGTCTATTAAAAATAAATAATTAATTTACGTACCAAAGTCTTATATATCACAAATTGAAGAGAAAAGGTCAATAAATAATATATTCAAATTTAAAACAAAAAAAGTACTGTTTTTTTAGAAATTTACCTGTAAAGTCCGAAGTTTAAAACCTTTAAAAAAACACGTTGTTTTTCTTTTGTTTTTTTGATGAGACCTTGGTCCTTGCTCCTTTAATTGAAAAAAAATTAGGGCTTGAATTACATTTTTCGAGGAGTTATAAGCTTGGAAAGATGGGGTGGAATTATTCACTATTTTCACGAAATTTCTGACACACCTACTGCTTCATCATTTTTGAGTTTGTTAATCTTCATTATTCGCCTCATACTGGATCTTTGTCCGCCTTAGATACCTCTGATCTACTTTAATCGACGACATTTTAAATGTCCATAATGCGTGTGCATTGAGAATACGATTCGAATATATTTGTTTATTTTGACTTGTCAACATCGTGTCCGAAATAATCATTGTCTATAAATCCAAAAAGGAAAAAAAAATGATCGACGTTAAAAACATCTTGACTTTTATATGCGTTTAAGCATTGATTCAAGGATCTCTGTCCGTCAGTCGTCAATTTGTCATGTATAGGTTTTGGTTGTTTTTGTTTTACGGCATATCAACCCTTTTCAGGTTATTTAATGCCGAATCCAAAGATTTTGAAGAATTTTTTTTTAATAGAATATATTTGTTGTTTTCAAGTCGGTTTCTATTTAACTCATAGTTGAGACCCTAACACGTACTACCACTACGGGTCAGAGTGGACCTGGGAGCAATAGCAATTAAAGGGTGGCTCCACACTCCTCAACGCCCGCAAGCTGGGGCCTTACCACTGGATATAGTTTATGGTCATATCCAGGACTTTGTCACGTGTAAGCTTTAAATATAACTAACTGTTATAAGCTGGTTTCTTGAATACACACATTGCTGGGAACCACGCATACCTTCTACGTCCCTATCTGCAATCAATCAACAAAACAATGGCATGAAGGTTTTAGACGAATGAGATACACATTAAGAAGGCAGTCCCTTACACCCAAAAGAAAGAAATATACACATAAAAAACTATTTACTAAAATAGCTAAGAGAAAAAGGGAGAGCGAGAGAGGCATTGTTCGTGCTTATTATTAGGCTATTATATTGTCTGTTCTATCATAATCCATAAAGGTTTTGGAACAATCAGTGTCAGCAGAATTATTTCGAGTCATCCATTTTGCGTTCTAAAAACAACAACAAAAAACCCCTCAAAACAATAAATTCATTGTCGTAATCGTCAAAATCAAAGTGTTATCCGATATTAATTAAATCCATTTTTGTAAAAAATAATTTTTAGGATTAGTTTCCTAATCTTAGTGATTTTTATAACCAACACGAGGAAAAAAATAAACAATAATTTACATTTCATATCTATAATGGATATTTAAGCTTGTTACTCACCATTACAAAAATTAGAATAAAATGAATTGAACGTGAATATCACGTAAAATAGAAAAGTTCATGCAAAGTTGTAGATATATTTATTTTTACTATTATAGTCGTTGACTAATGTTTGATTGCGTCCTTGGAAAGTAATCAGGTCTTATAAGTTTTCTTTATTGCAGAGGATAAACCTCCTGACACAAAGTATTATTTTTTAAATAACTAATATTCTGTTAATATCGATATTTTCTGTTAATATACAGGTTGATCCACTGAAAATTAGCCAGATATTTCTCTAATCATTTTTTTTAGATTATATGGCCCACTTAAAAGTATCCCAATCACAGTAATCAATTTGCTTTTGCAGATTAAACTTCCTAATTTATTAAAATCAACATTTGATTTATTTAAGCATAGTGTTTTCGCTACAGCAGAGAATACTGATTGTGGAAGCCTATCAGCACATAAGCAAAGGGTTATGGCAACAACATTCCCAGGGCTTGCCATCATGTGATTTTTATCTTCGGGGGACAAAAGGTTTATGCAAATGATCCTCATAATCTAGACCAACTAAAGGAGAACATTACCAACGCTATCATGAGAATCACCTGAGAAGATCTACAGGCAGAATCTACAAACATTGTTAATTGTGACCAGCAATACATAGATGTCAATGGGGAGCACTTTTCTCAGCATCTTTTATAACATATATTTATAACATTTTATAACTTTCCAGCATCTTTTATAACATATATTTATAACATTTTATAACTTTTCCACCATCTTTTATAACACTACAGGTAATTTAAACAATAAAATAATGTTTCTCCTCGCTACTACTTTTTCTGGGCTACTTTTAAGTGGGTCATCCTGTAGATCGTTTAAATGACAAGAAGTATTTAGGACCAGTACTTCTTTGTGGTATATATGAAAAAAATATGGTAATGCTTTTTTTTCGAGTTGTATTTCTTCCATTATTTTCAGTTTCAAATTTTAAGGAAAGTTGATATTTCGCTAAAATTACATTTGAACGGTTGTGTTTCTGAATATTCCGCAGGTATGAAATAAAAACAAAATCAGATCAATGCGGTAGATGTGTAATAAACCTCCATATTAATTATATGATATTTTAGTGATATCCATTCTAAAGGACTATAAAAGCCTGTGAAAGTTATATCATGAATCCACATTATATTCCTTTGGACTTTTACATTGCTTTTATTTATCCCGCCCAGTTGGTTCTGCTTTGGCTTGGATCCAAATCAATTGTCTCATTGGAAAGTTCTTAGTTTCGAGTTGGTCGTCTTCCAAGACCAGACCTACCGAATACAACCCAAACTCGCTCTTTATAAATCCTTTTAAACTATGTCGCGATTTGTGTATGATTTGACTGTTCAAACGAATTCAGTATTGTTTTCAGTTTATTTACCGTTTATAATCTCTATAAACAATTCACTTTTCAGGAGAAGAAAGGAAAAATAATTATTTAATAACTATTTCCATACATGCTGCTAGTTATGTTTTATTGTAATTAATATAATAAACCATGAGGACTATATTATCTTTTGAAATCAATTACGTTCAATGAAGTTTAACTTGGAAATATATGCAATGTATGTTGTTGAACTATTTTTCTGCCTGCCTGTTTTCTGTCCGGTGCAATTAAGAACAAAGCCTTATACAATTACCAAATACAATTTTTAACGAGTAACTCAAATGGTGACATCATTTTTGAATTGGGTGTTTATAAAACACATAATACATTAAAATCGCACATCCATGAATAGGAAAGGCATATTTTTTTAGTTATATTGCTGCAAATCGGAACAATTTCGGATGTGTTACGTACCTTATTTTATAAACGACACAATTTAAAACGATTCAACTGCACTTCGTATTAACAGATTTTATGGACTACTATTCTCCTTTTAAGTTTTATTTGCACAACGTTTCGACCAATGTAACTTTCGACATTCTTCATTCCTGTCAAAATCAGGAATCTTTCTGTCAAATTTAGAAATCTTCACGGAATTTCCAATGTAATCCTTTATTTAATCAACGGGGGAACATGATTCGTACCGTTAGTTATGACTAATTTGAAGTCATAAGAAATTCACTATTGTATATTGGAGTCGTTTGCACTGAGGATTTACCTTCAATCTCCAGGAATGCAACTTTTACAAATTCATTTCACCAAGTACGAATATGATTGGTCAACAACAAATTTTGCCTGCGTTTTCCAGCTGAAAATTTAACACGAATCTGATGCGCTGTAACGAGAAAATATATTGGTTTTGCTCAATCAGGTTAAGTTTTTGAGCAATGGCCTTACGTTATTTAACGTTTGTTCACATGTACGCATGCGTGCAGCATTTTAGAAGAAGTTGATGAGAGTAAAATGACATTATTTTTTGATTATTTTGATTTGAAATTATTTTAATGAAAAGAAGAATTCAAGTTCGATAGTTCTGAGTGATTATGTCCAAAAGAGATCAGTTTCAGCTCATAAACCCTCGAAATCTTATAAAAGTTAGTGTTCAGTATATATGAATTATGACCTGATTCATTACAAAAAAAATCAACATCACTGGTAGTCAGTAGAAGAATATTATTCCCATCAGTGAATATCAAGTTCGGCTGAATCAAGCAATTCATCAAGGATCTGGATAATCATGGCGACTGCTTACTTACTTCTACCAGGTTTTTCCAGGATTCATCATGGAGAGGTTGGAAGCTGGCATCTTTGACAGTCCTTAGATACGGTAGATCATCAGAGATCCAGAAGGCAAAAACGCAATGAATGAGATGGCACTGGAAACGTGGAAGTCATTTGTTCTGGTAGTAAAGAACTTTCTGGTCAACAAAAAAGTTAGAAACCCCGCAGAACAACATGTGGACTACTTTCAGAAATATAGGCTGTCACATGCGTCAAGATGCACTGCATATTCTCACATATGGACCGGTTTCCTGAGAATCTGAGTTCGATGATTGACGAGCAGGGGAAGAGATTCCACCAGGATCTGAAAGAGATGGAGACAAGGTATCAGGGGCACTGGGACGCAGTCATGTAGGCATGCTACTGTTGGAATCGTGCCACCAAGCATTCCAGGAGTTCGAAAAAACGGATTTTCAAGCCCTGAAGTTTGAATAATGATGAAGCAACATACAATTTACATTTACTTACCTTTATCAATGTCACACGTTCAGCTTACAGTAATCGATAATCATGTAATCAATATATATTGTTGGAAAAATATTTTTTAATTAAATTTAAAATGATATGCGTTAACAAAAATTATCTGATAATGCCATAAAAATGTAATCGATTTTGCCACAAGGTGTTATTTTTTCCAAATCAACTTCGCACAAAATCCTGACCTGATAGACCGAAAGGGATGACATTTCATGATTCGACAGTGAAAAAATATCCTAAATCAGTTGTAGAAATCCATACAACATTAATAAAGTAAACAAATTGTTGCTCAGCGAATCATTCGTTATCTAGAAAATTCAGAACCGTAATACCAAATACACTTTTCCATTGATTATATAACATTGATAGCACCATTCATTTCCAAATCTTTCCAGACACAGATATCCACGCTTTTATTACAAATACTTTGGTTGTAAGAAGCTTTAATATGACAAATTATTTTTAAACGCGATAAATTAAAAAACAACTTAAAATGACTAGTAAATTGGTTTTAAACCTCCCTTATTAGCGAATTCTTGGATATGATTTTCATTAACAGAGAAGGATTATAATAGAATAGAGACCATAGCTAAAGGTAGGGTAAAATTACATTAAATTAATTTTTTTTGCTTAGAAAAGAGTAAGGGCAAAAACTAATTGGTTTCTAGAATCTTTCGATTATAAGGAAAGTGCAACTTACAGATAGTGGAGAATGAGTTGACAGTGAAATTAGAGGAACAGTTATTTCTAAGATGTTCAGTAATAGAAAACCTGTATATATTATGCAGAACATGTGATAGTAAATAATTTAAAGGTTATCCGTCCCAGAATAAGCAAAAATTAATTTCCCCAAGGAAAGAGTTTTACACTACTTTTATGGCCCGCTACGAAGATTGAAAGCAACATAAAATGCGACCTATTTCAATTTTGATGAAAATTCATGACACGCTCTTAACACGATCGATGAATGTTTAAAATTAAACGCTTAGACTAAAATTTTTTTATAATAATACGTAAATTTACGAAAATCTGTATTGATTAATAATCGCATGGATCAAATTTAATTCGAAGCTTAAAAAAATTTAAATAGGATCTTATATATATATCATTCCTTAATTGGAATTCATTTTTGAGACGAGCATTATATATATTGCTTTATTTTTATTTCGGACTACTATTCTCATCTTTTTTAGTTGTTGTTTTTCATCTTTTTTTTATTAGTTGTTGTTTTTTCACGACGTTTCGACTAACTATTCCTCTGGACTTCGTCAGATGGTAACCGCGACGGATAGGAACGTCGAATCTTCTAACTGCATTCTCAGCAATCACTGCCATCTGTAGTTGTTGTCGTCTTACCACGTTTTGGCCAAGTAAACCTCTGGCTGGCTTTGGGTAGGATTTAAACCGCTATCTTCAGACAATGTCTACTTGCAACCGTAGAGATTCAACGTCTCTATCAACTGCGCCACGAGCCCCGTTAGTTAGGAGATTCGAGGTTCCTATCTGTCGCGGTTACCACCGCCAGAGAAATAGTTGGCCGAAACGTCGTGAAAAAACAACAACCAAAAACAACAACTAATAAAGATGAGAATAATAGTACGAAATAAAAATAAATTACTAAAGGATCTTAGATATTTGAAAATTCAAATCAATATTATACCCGTTTAAACGCTTTGAGGAATTTGGGGAATATTTATTACTAGATTTTTAAAAACAATTTAAAAATTTTTTCTCAGATCGTACGAATCTCAATAATTACAAAGTGTTTACTGTTATTTTAATTCAAACAATTATCTTCACAAAAGTGTTTTATTTACGATATCATTAGTGGAAAGGGCTTGCTTGCATTCATACTGTTAGTCAGAAACAATTTTAGCATTTATGACAGTCGCATTGTAGATAATGAATAATACAGTGACTAGTGAGAATGGTGACGAGGTGGCCAACTAGTGTTATCAAACAAGATAACTAAGTAGGTATTTAGTATAAGTTTTCCTTCGCCCGACTAAAAAAAAGGAACATTTGCTTCTCTCCCATAGACAATAAGTGGGAAGAAATTCGAAGAAAGGTTAGAGTGGCTCTATTGCTTAAAATTTAAAAGTGCATAAAATCGAACGATAAAGTAAGATAATAGAAAAACCAATAAATGAATGAAAAATTGTAAATTAAAAGTACAGAATTAATGCAAAACCATTAAAACGTACAGAATGACTAAGAAAATGCTCGTTTTTAGAGTTCTGGAGGCTTCCTTCAATTTTTAAGTTTATTCAAAACACGAATTGGAGCGAATCATGCTAAAACTTACATAACAAAAGACGAGGTTGCATTAAGACTAATGGGACGATTCCATTTTTAAACGTTAAGAATTCTATTTTCCGTCACTAATTTTGTTATTAATGGAATATGATGTACTTATAGTTTAAATATATCATTAAATTATATATATTTATCGATTATATTAAGGTAATACTTTTATAGCCAATTTCGATGGGAAGATTCAACTGCTTTTATCCGATTCCGATATAATTACAGATTCTGATTCTAAAATCGGCAAAAAAGATAAAATTTCTTTAAGATTTATAGAAAAGGCTTATTTACTGTTGAATCATGATAAATTGTTCTGTTTAATTTACTTTTTTGTATTGTATATGCGACATTTTGATAAACTTATTGTGAGGTTTTCATTTTTTGTTTGTGAGAAAAATAGAAAATGAACTTTTCAATTAAAAAACAATCAGAGAACATTTTCTTAATTTCTATACCGATTAAAATACCTAAAAAGGTGTCGATTTTTCCGATTTTTTCGATTTTCGATTCAGAAAAATCACCAGCGCGCTAATAAAGATGATATATATTTATCGATTATATGCATTTATACATTATTTATAGATTAACGGAATATGAGATATTTATAGATTAGCAGATATTTCAAACCTAAAAAACAAACATCGTTTGCAAAAAGTAGTTTTAGAATTGAAGTTTGGGACTCAATGTTTTCATATTGCGATGTTAAATTCCTGATAGAAAATTCTGAACTGATTAAAACATGTTCTAGCATTATGTGTCATTAGACTGCTATGCATTTGTTTGTTTATTTTACTGTTATAACTATCTTAAAATCTTAAAATACACAGTTATAAATAAATTCGTTGTTCATTCACCTCTGTTTTTTTATTCGTCTATTAATATTCTTTATCATTCAAGGAAAAATGCAAATATCTAATTTGCGTTTATCCTCGAATTGCTTCATACCTCATTAGTGATGACTCAAAAGCAAAAACTTATTTTCGTAATTTGACATTTCAGTAATTTCTGTGCAGTATTCATATTATGCACCCAATATATACACATAGATAGAAATTAGGTTAAATATTCTAGCCAACATCTCTTTTGATATTTTCAATATGATTTTCCCATTCCATATATGCATTATTATTTTTTGTATATCGTAGTCACCACTCATCAAGGCCCGGAAGCCACTCGAGGATAAGGGCTATTGCGTGTATACTAATCAATGGGATAATGTCGTAGTAATCGTTAGTAATGGAGATTTGATACTTTAGGGGGCGGTTCATCAGGAATTTCTTTATGTTGGACTTGAAGACATCCAAGTTGTAGTCAGGTGGGAAACACGCAAACGGAGCAGAGTTCCACAGGCGTGCACTTCTTCAGTAAGAAGCTTTGTTCATGGAATATACGTTTTGATTTATGCACATATAAAGAGTGAGGAAAATTATTGATAGCGGTTTCAGCTAGACGGGTGTTTATCGTGAAATATTGGCGAGGGGGGAACAGAGATTGGAGCTCAGACGAGCACTTGCCATGGAAATAAATATAAAACAAAGACAGGCTCACAGCGTCTCTTCTGTGGGAGAGAGGTTGCAAGGAAGAGAAAAGGGCACCCCACACTAAGCCACGGAGTCTATTTTGTACTCTGTCAAGGCAAGATAGGCTGTTTTTAGCAGCTCCTGCCCAGATGTGGCACTAGTACTCCGTCTTTGGATGTACTTAACTTTTATATAGATAGAGAATTGCATCAGCAGTGATTATCGAATATTACTGTAACTGATCAACGATGGAATTTGGGAGATCATTAAGTAGATCAGAAAGAGTGTTGGACCGAAGATAAACCCATGATGAACTCCAGCATAATTACAGTGAGTCTCTTATTTCTGCCCATCAACCACTACCTTTATGAACTTATCAGAGAGAAATGATTTAATAATAGGGAAAACATTTCCAGCTATACCGTAGCTGGAAATTATGTGGAGTAAGCCTTTATGCCATACTCTATCAAGAGCAAGTACCCTAGAAAGGAAGCCTTAGTCAAGAAATTCGTTAATTAGATATAACTGTTAGCAAATCTTTTGTAGTTCTAGCAAAACGGAAACTATATTGCATGTTACCGAGGAGGTTATTTTTACCCAGGTAGTTTAAGATATGCAGATGCTGGCTAGATTGCCTCAGGTCCATTGATGATGAGATAGAGCAGGCGCTTCTGTTCAGGATCCTGTTCGCTATTTGCCAAAATTAATGGGAACCAAGTAGCTACTCAGTTACCGTGGACTTGACGGACTGAGCATACAACTCTCTTGCGTTCTTTATTACTCTTTCACAGTGGTTGTTAGCAGTCCCGAAAGCGGCTTTAGTCTCAGTATATCTATTACGTTGGAAGCAATGGAAAAAGTGATGTCTGTGCGCAATGGCAGCAGCACATTCTGTAGAAAACCACGGTTGACTGTTATGTTTTTGTTGACTTTTTTTTCGAGGGAATGAAACAGTCTATACCTATAATTAACCATTCCATAAGGTCTGACACTATAGAGGACGCATCCTTTTTAAAGATGGAACGCAGAGGTATATCTGGTATAAATGTGCGGAAGCTATCCCAGTCAGCCATATTGTATCCATATACTGTACGATGGAGAGGTACGTCTGCGAACTTCTTACACTTCGTTTTTATCTTAACTGATACAATCGAGTGATCGGAAGATCCCAGTGGAGACAGAAAGGAAGATGAACATAGCTCAGGAAAAGTTGTGAGAAAAGGTCTATGAGACTTGCATACTGGCCATCAGTGTCGGGCACAGGGGTGAGTTCGTCAACAATCTGAGTGAGGTCATAAGCTATGGAGATGACAGAACCTCCTCTCATCATCTGTCTTGTTTGAGTACGTTAACCATTCCACATTGTGAACATTGAAGTCTCCACATACGTGAATATTAGCTGAAGGATAAGCGGACAGGATATGAATTATTTTCTCAAATATGCTTTTAAAGATAGTAACTCCGCTGTTGTGGGGGCGATAGAGAGCAAATATAAACGCAATAGTGTGAGCAAGTACAATCTGGAAATACATACAGAGCAATTTATTATCTTTTCTGGAGATGTCCCTACCACATGGAAAGCCATCTTTAATGTAGGCACATATTCTATGCCCATGGCGATCTTGGGAGTCAGATTTGGAAGTTTAGTTAGAGTATCCTTTTACTACGAACTCATCTAGGAAAATAATCGGTCCAGTGCCAGTTTCGCTTAGGAACAATAGGTCTGGTTTAGTCTCCAGTAGTTGGGGTTCAACCTCTGGAAGTTGGAACGTAGACCCCTGATATTGGAGAAGGAGACATGCTAGGTTGGGTATTGGAGATCCGGGTTTAATCGTGTATTTTTTCTGGAAACTGTTCATAATGGTGTTTTGGGATTATGGAATAGGTCGACAGACTTGCTTAGAGCAGGGCAGAGAGGGAAAATAAGAGGGAAATAGAAATGAAGATGTAAATATTTTTTGTAGCACATGAAAAGGTAAAGCCATAATTACCCACTAATATGGCATCGGGAAGCCCTACCAGAAGCTACTGCATGGTCCAGAACCCATTCACTATATGGCAATACAGCAGTCCCTGTACTTTACACCTGCTGATAGTATGGTACTATCGTTTTCCCGGGGGAAAACGATATACACAGATAAGCACATGGAAATATCAACAAAAACGGGTCGTGATGTCGGTGGCTATTATATTTAGTTATGCCTTGAAAGATATTTAGAGTCACTCTTTCGTCTAAAGGCAATATTTATAACACTATCAAACGGTCACTGGCGTGCGACCGGCGTCATCTGTTACACTAAATGTCTTAGAAACGGTCCCATGATGATGTGACGATGGGGCAGTCAATAGGGTCTGAATATCAAGAAGAAAAACATACCTGGGATGTGCGTGTGTGGCTCCTTCATTCTCTCAAGATGACATCTTCACTCTGGTGGCATTCCGATTGTAATCGTCTTTCGTCATCTTCAGGACCGCTTCGTTTTTAATGCAGTCATTTAAGGCAGACTCAAAAATACACAAAACGACACAATCGCCATATATGAGAAATACAATTAACTATTTATTCTGCAAAAATGTATACAATATATACACAAAGATAATTTACACTTAATAATCTTCAAAATTACAGAAATATGCGTGCTTATCCCATACTGTCCGGACGAAAAAGAGGTCGACAGAGGAAAGGGGATTATGGGCTGCATTTCTGTCTATCTCTGCGCTTATGGCCAAATCAACACCCGACCATGCTGAAGAGTGTGTTAAAAACCGTGGCACTGAGATAAAGTGCCACAATAGGACAGCCTCCTTAGTGGTTAATCCAAGGTTCGGGTCTCTGACTATCAGGCGGATAACGTCATCCAGATAAAACGTTTACCTCCAGCACCCTTACTTGTGACATGGCCACAAAGATAGTCAAAGAAACAGAAAATTTCCGACAATTCTGGCGACTGTTTATGCAACATACTGACAACCTCGAATACAGCTTATTCTTCCCCCGTTGTCAGAAAAATCACCCATTAAAATGAGGACTGAGATACAAATTAGGAGAAGCGTGAGTAACGGGAAGTGCCGATAACGCATCCACAATACATTGTCTACTCTCCATTAAAAAAATGATAATATTAATTATTATAAGTCCAATTGACGTGTTTAAGGGAAAGTATGGTGATAGATACCGCTCTCACTAACTGAAAATAAATAGAATTGTCTTATCCTTATGCAATGTTTAAATCAACTTGCCAGATATCAGTACATCCTTTGACAAGAGGATCTATTATTAAAGAAAACAAATCAACTATAAATTAAAAACTGAAATAAATACTTAATATTAGGATTTGCAGTTAATAAAAAATAACAATAATTAATGCAAAAAAACTTAACTAACAAAGTCATAGCATAAGCCCGGTTTGCAGGGACGCGCACGTACTATTATGTAAGTATAGAATTTTCTTCCCCAAACGGCTATTAGTTTTGTACAATTGGATAGCACATAAATTTGATAGTTCTCTAATTATGGTAGTATTGAATTTTAATAATAATTCCAAATTGAAGGCGAAAACCTGTCAGTCAACAAACACGTCGTTGAATTCAATGTGCTTGTGAGTTAGTATGTATTATTTATGGTCCGTGAACTAGTTTATTTACAAAATACAAACACAATAAAAATCAATTAATAAAAATCGCCATCGGAAATCACATCTAATTTTTCAAAATTGTTTTATGGCCACAAATAGTTTATTGTAAGCGGGATGTATCAATCAACTGTGAGACCTTAGTCTTGTTGCATTCCATTTTTGCTGGGTGAGAATATATTGACATTGCTGTTACAACTAATAATATTGATGCTGAGTGAGATTCTACTACTACTATTACTACTAATAATAATGAAATGCAGCAAAGTAGCCTAAACGGAATACAAGTAGTGAACATAGTACACAGCAAAATTTGTAAACGACCGCACGTCGAACATGCAGACAAATGGTACAAGCAGAAACCGGAGGCAGTACTGAAAAACGAAAATCACAAAATCTATTTGGATATGGAGATACCAAGAGAAAAACTTCTTCAAGCAAAAAGACCGAGCAATTATTATAATAACGAAAAGAGAAGACACTGCCAAACTGTAGACTTTGCTGTCCCACCAAGCCAGAAGATAAACATCAAAGACACACACACATGAACACACACAAAAAAACACACACACACACAGAAACGAAAAATATACGCGGACATTGCCGGAGAAAGAAAAGGGATATCGAATATGAAGAAATTAAATATAATCCCCAAAATTGTAGGATAAATATCAACAGTTCCAAAGAACATAAAAAGAGACTAAAAGAAATCTGGATCAAAGAGAAGACTGAGCTGATATAAAAAAGATGAAGGATAAAAAAAGATGAAGGATAAAAAAAGATGAAGGATAAAACAAGATGAAATGTTAAGGAAACCTTTCGGATACGAATGCCACTCAAATTAGCGACACACGCAACATAAACGAAACTGTAATAGAAGTAAAACAAAAAAGGCAAAAGAAAATACTACATACAATCAAGAAAACTGCAGTTGATAATTTTTTAATTAACTATTGTTAAGTTATCCCGGGCCACCATCGCGTGGCCTTGTTGACAGTCAATTTCAAACATCGACTATTATAATTATTGGAAAATTAATATGTTAGATAATGAAAATTATTGTTTTGTAATTGTTATGCAGAAAAAGGTCTGAAGAAAGGATGTTTGAAACAAAGAAATGTTTATTAAAATAATTTTGCTAACTAAAAAAACAATAATAAAGAAAATAATGTGTTGGGCAGAAGTAGAGCAGGTTTACAAACCTAGGAATAAAAACAATAAATTTTACCAGAAAACGTTATTGAAAGGTCACATGCTGAGTCTTCGTGTGGACGAGGCACAAAAGAAATAGTTACATATATACAAGAGAGTTAGGAGATATAGGAAGGGTGCACTGAGTTCGAGTCGAGAGAGGGAGCGAGACTGTCCTCAGATATGAGATAGCTCCAAATAGAGGGGATCAGAAATGGCGATGGTCAAAATAACTTCCCAAAAGGGGAAAACACTCTGAAATAAAACGTTGCCGAAAATCAAAATCCAAGGTACTGTCATCTTTTGGGGAGAAATTTCCATTGCAGATTTCTGTCAATCAAGACCAAAGATGGACATGATATTGACATGATTTTGAAACCCTCCAAATAAGTGTTATTCGATCTTTGTGTTGTAAAGGTATTTACGTATATTCTTGTCATGTCATAAACTGTAACTGAATGTGCATACACACACAACGAATTCTTAATAAGACGATCACAACGCTAGATGACTGCAAACACATTCATTAGCAGAACATTTTATACAACTAAAGGATGCATTAAATTAGACACGTATATATGAGTAATACACGCTTGTTTATATATACCCCAAATAATATAGCACTATGCTCCCCACCAAAATAAAGTCGGCATCGATTAGGACTACACCAAATAGTCGTGAAAGAAAAAGTAGTAATGGAAGAATAGTTGTAGAAACACTAAGAACAGTTCTCTAATTGAAATGAAATGAAATAAAAGATTGTTACAAAACAACGCGTGCCAATGGTGAACTTATCGGAAATCTTAACGGCATACGTGAATACGTAGAAAATACTAACGAATACTAATGAGGCACAGGTAAGTTGAAATAGAAATATAACCACTAATATAGAAATGACATAAGAGACGATCAACGGAACTTAATATGCCGGAAGTCCCATGAACTGACATCTTTTTGCCTATAAATACGCACGCACATCCACTGGTAGTTACCTCGGCTGGTATCACGCAAAGTGATCGTCAATGGTCACGGAGGATGAATAAACCGTGGTAAGAGAACACTAACCAAACATCTAAAGTGCATATATTGCTGGTATTTTTGAGAGGCTGATTGTCACTCAAATTACATGGCATGGTAGAAATTGAAATACATACTGCCGGATTAAATTTTATAATTAATTAATCGTTTTCAAAAATGTTTGTCGTTTTGATTAAAATGATAATTCTATAAATATTAAATAAGTATAATGACTATTAATTATCGCATTCGCGAGAAAAGCATGCGGTTATACTATAGTTTTATTGAAATTAAGATTAGATGTTAGTTCACATAAACGTGGTTTCCAGAAAATAATGTCACAATATTTTTAGTGAGTAGTCACTTTTCGCTTACATCAAATAGTCAGAAAATTTCAGATCCACCATATATATATATATATATATATATATATATATATATATATATATATATATATATATATATATATAGGGTGGGCCAAAATAAGGGTCCTATCTTTAAATTTGAATAACTTCCACAAAATAAAAGTTAAACTCACAAAACTTTATGTGTGTGTAGATTGACCATTCCGAGATTTTTTGAAATAAACAAAACAAATTTTGGCCGAAAAACATGTCTTAAAACTTACAAAAACTAAAGTATTGTTTTTTACACTGTTTTGAGTTTTTTAAGCAAAAATGTTTTCTAAATGGGCGCCGTTGGCGGCTTCACACTCTTCGGCTCTTTTTAAAACATTTTCCATAACAGTTTGCAACATCTGAGGACTTATGGCTCTTATTTCTGCTTCAATATTTGCTTTTAGTTCCTCAATATTGTTTGGTTTATTGGCATAAACCTTTTCTTTGAGGTAGCCCCATAAGAAGAAGTCAGGAGCTGTAAGGTCGGGTGATCGTGGAGATCATTGAATTTTGCAACTGCGAGAGATAATCTGATTTTCAAATATACCATGTAAAAGTGTAAGGGTATCTCTCGCAATGTGTGCTGTGGCTCCATCCTGTTGGAACCACATCCTGTCAGGTTTGGCGGCAACCCACGGTTGCAAGAAATTTTGCAGCATTTCTCGGTAGCGGTCACCCGTTACTGTTACCTGATTTCCGGCATCGTCTTTAAAAAAATAGGGTCCAATTATCTCTTCAGCAATAACGCCACACCACACCGTGCACTTGAGTGGATGTAATGTGTGCTGCTGAAATATCCTTGGGTTCTCCGTACCCCATATTCGGCAATTTTGTTTATTGATGAACACATCAAGATGAAAATGGGCTTCATCCGACATTATTAGTTTTTTGAGAAAATCGGGATCATCATTGGCCAAATCCTGGAGTCGCATAGCGTACTCAAGTCTTTTTTCATTATCTCGAGGTTGAAGTTCTTGAACTAGCTGCACTTTATATGGAAAATATCCTCTTTCTCTTAGCATTCCGAAGTGAGGTTCGAGAAATGCCAAGTTCTTTTGATCTCCTCCTTGTGGATGTGGATGCATCCTCCTCCAAACTTCTCTCCAATTCCTCGAAATTTTGAGCTGTTCGTACAGTAAGAGGCCTACCACTTCTCGCCATGTCGGATATTCCTTGTTGGTCCCTAAAACGAGCAATAATCTCTCGGATTGCTTTTGCCGAAGGAGAGTTTCTGGTGTTGTAATGACGCCGACAGATGAGTTGAGTCTCCGAAATCGACTCATTGGATTTAAAGTACCACTCTATTATTAGGGTACGTTCCTTAGGGCTAATATGGCTCATGCTTTCTTCGGAAGGGGTCCTTTACTTATTCTGAAAAAAAAATCAATAAATAAAAAGTTATGAATTTTTAAAAATAGGACCCTTATTTTGGCCCACCCTGCATATTGCAATTAGGAAGGGAAGACTTTTATGATTCATCATTAAAAGTAAATTTGTGTATATATATATATATATATATATATATATATATATATATATATATATATATAACTACTTCATTTACTCATATAAAATTAATATACGAAAGTATAGATTTATGCGAAAACTTTAAGTATTTACTTCAAAAGTGCTAAATACGTAGGTAGAACTAGTTAGTATTCACTGTAGCTTAATCGCCATATATATTTTATAAATTACTATATATATATATATATATATATATATATATATATATATATATTCCTTTAATCTTCTCTCCAAAAAGAGGGAAAAAGAAGGAACAGGAGAGGAAAGATAGAGAAATGGAATTTGAACCCTAACACATCGTGCCCTTATGATTTGTTCCAAGTTAAAATTAGATGAGGAACTGGAAACAATTACGGATACTTTAGCCAAAAACGAGTACTCACTAGATGTGATTAGATCAGTTATTCAAAGAAAATTCGCTGAATTATCTCGAATTAAGAAGAATATAGTGCCAACTACTTGGATTGAACGACATTAAGATTAGATGGAAGAATCCAACAACATGTACCCAGTAAAATTAGGAATGGAACCTACCGGGCAACGGAGGTTGTTACTAACACATAAAGGTCTTCAATTATTGATCATTTACTTAAAAACCCGTCTTGTGCAGCGAACTTTAGTACGGACTCTCTTTCTATTTTGAGTCGTGCTCATTCAATATATCACCTTAAGATCTTGGAGACTATTCACTTTCAACTTAGAAAATCTTCCCTTTGCAAGCAAAGGGAATGCCTCCTGGGTTTGAACGTGATTAAACTCTAGGGTATTCGACCATAATGCTGTTTTATTTTAATCGTTTTCCAACTTTTTTTTCCTCGCCGTAAATCGAATAAAACGCAATTTTAATCGCCTTTTCATTCTTTGTTTTAAAAATTCCCTCGATACAGCTTTGAGAAGCGAGGGTCGAAACCGGTCAGTTGGCTCCCCATTTCTCTTTCTTTCCTCTTCTGTTCCCCCTTGTTGAAATTTTATATCCCTAAGAACATTATGAAAAATATATATATATGTGTGTGTTTGTGTGTGTGTGTGCATATTCAAATGTTAAGGTAAGATAAGCCATCGGTAACATCCGTTTCAAAACTAATAATTTTACGTCCCAATATCGATAAAAGGATAACTAGCAAACTTAACATCAGGTGCATATATCAGAACGAGCAGGAACATCAATTCTAGCTAGACGAATTCTCATAGAAAAATATGCATAGCTTAATTGCCATATATATTTTCATAACTTACTACTAAGTTCTATACACGTTTTGAGCACTGTTGAAATATTTATTCAAAATGGATACATAACATTTTATGTGGATGCATTACATAATATGTATATATATATATATATATACATATATATATATATATATGTATATATACTAGCAGGCCTCCTGTCGTTGCCCGGTCGAAAGATACGCTTAATCATGATATTTTAATTTATGCAGATTATATATTTATTATTTTCTAACGACAATACTATATAAAATATTATATTGAACCTAATATATAGTAGTGAGATCAATATATATATATATATATATATATATATATATATATATATATATATATATATATATATGAAAATTCAATATAGCGTAATGGAAAAATGAAAAGCTATTTAAAGTCTCTCTTCCAATTTTCGGATTTTAATCATATTGAATCACACTTCAATTCCTTTTAACGGATTGATTGTTGCTATTTTTTTTCTGCTGAGTTAAGGGCATAATAGATTCCCTAATTTATATAATGATTAATTAATTGATTTAACGCTACGAAACAGAGACTGTGAAGAATTGTATAAATACACTGGATTAAAGGAATAAATTATAAGATGGTCAACATCATGAATTTTGGAATATAACGTTTTGTCATTTATTCTCTCTCTTTCTCTCTCTCTCTCTCTCTATATATATATATATATATATATATATAAATTCTATTTGCCATTACTTTTTTAAAAAGATAGAAATAGCCCTATCTTCGAAGACAAAATTCATGCAAGCAAGAAAAGACTGCCGGACGGTCCACAAAATTATATATATATATATATATGTATATATATATATATATGTATATATATATATATATATATATATATATATATGTATTACCAATTTTGTTGTATAATATTCACCATTTTTTCCAATTTGGCCGTTGAATATCCGGTGAATACGCAGCTTCGAAACATAATTCTCGATATGTATTATTCCATTTCTTGGCGTCGTTCCTATTTCTAAAGTACTGTTATGAAGCAACGGAAGCGTCTACCAATATATCGACATTACACCAGTACTTTGGTCCCGCTAATAATTCCGAAAAACGCAAAGCTTTCCGCATCCATGTTGTCGACTTTACTCGAGATGTCAATCTCGAACAATAATACCCAGAATGATACATCGAACACGAACAGGAATTCTCTCGAGGCGCCACGAGAAAATTACAATAAGGAAATATCTGCAAAAAGAAATAAAAACCATCAATTTTTCACGAAACATTTGCAACGTGTATTAAATGATAGTTTTGTTCTACGTTGATTGACTTGTTCGTAAATGTAAGATGGTTAATTTATACTCCGAATGTATTTAAATAATTTTGAATCTTGACAGTCTGCACGTACATGCATCGATGCAACGTGCGTAGGATATTAATCATTAAGCAGGGCAACCCTTGGTAGGTCGTAGGTCATATGGTACTAACCCTGCATGTAAGCTTTTAACGAATTATTTGTTCTGTAGGTGTAGGTTATACAAAACGTCTATAATACCGGTCCTAGTATAGGTAATAATACCCTCCTAGTATAGGTAATATAAATAGAACAGAACTAGCTGGGATTACTTTTATATCCCTTACAAAGATTAAAACTAGGATTGTTGTAGTCTTGTAGGCTAACAATCAGTAATTAAGAGAAGGTGTATAATAAAAGTATACTACAGAATCGCACGCCATGGTTCTGGGACACTAACAGCCAAGGCTCGCTAACTCGGTGTTTAAATATAACTATGATTTATAGTTAGTCCATTATTTCTAAAATATGTAAATCATCTTAACCCATCATGAGATAAGTCTTTTAACCCTTAAGTCTAGCATCATCATCAACCCTTTAATTAACGCTTTTTCCACTTTGATAACGTCTAAAATCTGGTTTTACCGTCAGGGACCTCAATAAACATGAAAATGCAAGAAATCTTGCTTAATAAGTATCTAATTTCTAGAAATCAAATCTAATTACAATTTATATGTTTAAATTTTCCACTGGTAAGTTATGTCTATATTTTGATCCTTACAGTCTCTTTCTCCTAAGAAGCTGTAACTTTAAGAATATTTATTAAACTATGTTTTACATCCTTTTGCACACACACACACACACACACACACACACACACACACACACACACACACACACACACACACACACACACACACACATATATATATATATACTAAATATAATATACATGGACACACATTTATAAATTATATATCTTATTTATATATCTCTATATATATAAACGTATGCAGTATATATCCTATAGGCCGATATAATATATTGTACATAGATATTCAGTATTTATACATACATACATACATATATATATATATATGTATATATATGTACACACACATATATATACCTAACTTTATATAACTTTTAATTACACACACACACACATATATATATACACACCTTACTATATAATTATAAATTATGCATACCCATTTATATATATATATATATATATATATATATATATATATATATATATATACGTTATTCCTGGTTGCTTCCAGAATGTGCTGCTGAAAGTGTACACATAAATCGCTTTTTCTAACGTAATAGATATACTGAGACTAAAACCGCTTTTATGACTGCCAGAAACCACTGCAAAAAGTAATAAAGAATGCAAGAGCTTTGATTGCTTAGTTTGTTAAGACCAAAGTAGCTGATCAGCGGCTTAGTTTCCACCAGTTTTATCAAATTTCAAACTGGGTCCTTAACAGAAACGTGAAGAAGAAAAAAACGCTATGCGACATACAAATATATGTGCATGATGTTGCCAAGCTTATCATAAGCCTTCGTTCCAGTAAAAAAAAAAAACTCGCCCTTACGGCATTCTAATCATAGTGCTAAGAAATATCAACCAGGACTAGCTTCGATACTTACAAAGCTGTTGAAGCGTCGTCTTAATACAAATTCCTTGCCAATACCTTTGTAAACCTCATCAGTTTGCCCCGTATTAAAGCATTCAGCTGATCAGTCATCTCCCTTTCAGTACAGACCAATATGTCTCCTGTACATCACAAGTTGCTGGAATCTGTGTTAAAAACAGAAGTTGCCAACCACATCAGTAACAATTATAATTCTCGGTGACATGCAAATATGGTTTCTGTTCTGCGAGATCTTCTGCAGATGTTCTAACGCTTATATCTCATAGGGTTAGCGAATTCCTGATCTCCATCAATGATCTCCCAAATCACTTCCTAAGGTCATTCGTAGACATTTATGCTGACGACACTACTATCTGTGGTAACACTTAAAGCGCCGTAAACGACCAAGTTCTCTCTAATTATCTCTCCTTTGATCTTGAGCACGTAGTTCAATGGCGATGAGCTGGCTGGTTAATTTTAATACATCTAAAATTAAGCTTTTATCTTTATATCATCAACGTTCTGATCTCTGACATCAATTCAAATGAATGGCTGTCGTCTTAGGCAAGCCCCACGCTTTGACAAGCTTCTGGGTCTGATCTTTACTCCTGATCTCAAATGGAACGCGTACATCAAATATGTTGTCTAGGTCGCTGAAAAACTGATATGCTTATACTATCGCTCCAGTAGATATCTCACTGCTGATGCAATTCACTACGTGTATAAGAGCCAGGTACGTCCAAGAATAGAGTCATGTAGTCGGATCTGAGTAGGAGCTCCTAAAAGCAGTTTATCCTACCTTGACAGAGTTCAAAATAGGCTTAGTAGTTTTGGGGGAGGTGCATTTTTCTCTTCCTTAAAACCTCTTTCCCATAGAAGTCACGTTTCGAACCTCTCTCTGCTTTATCGTTGATTTTATGGCAAGTGCTTGTCTCTGCTCTAATCTACACTCCCACTCTCGCCAACTATCAATAATTTCTCCCACCTTTCATTCCATTAACAAAGCTTAATTATTTAGAACTGCATGCCTGTTGAACTCTCTTTCGTTTTCTTGCTTTTCAGCTGACTATAATATGGTCATTTTCAAATCCAACGTAAGCAAGTTTTTAATGGGCCGTCCTGTTAAGTAATCCAATTTACCAAAGTTCCACTACTAACGATTACTACAATATTGTCCCATTGACAATGCACACTTATTAATCCTTATCCTCGAGAGGCCTTTTTAATATATATATATATATATATATATATATATATATATATATATATATATATATATATATAAGTCTGAAGAATCCTAGAGTGGATGAAACGCCGAATATTCAGTTTAGCTTAATCGCCATATATATTTTATAAATTACTAACTAGCTCTACCTACGTATTGAGCACTTTTGAAGTAAATACTTAAAGTTTACGCATAAATTTATACTTTCGTGTATTAATTTTATGTGAGCAAATGAAGTAGTTATACATATATTTTCAATAATAGTTATATATATATATATATATTCACATAAATGTGATTAGTTGAATGGTGAACTACTATCACTAGCTTATAATGAAAGTGATATACATTTCCCAATTCTGTCCTCTAAAGCATTATTGTTTGGGAAGTGGCGTTGATTAATTGGTTTACAACACTAGCTGACAACTTGTGTTTGCCAAATTCGAATTCACTTCGTTTCACAAAAACGTTTTACTTAGAGATGTTGGCAACTATCCGCACGA
>NC_136490.1:154196417-154276417 GCF_053919585.1 Euprymna scolopes
GGAGTATTGCTGTCATATTTGGGCTGGTGCATCTGCTTCTAGTCTCTCGCTCCTTGACAGGGTTCAAAAGATAGTCGCAAATCTGATAGGCCCTGAACTGGCATCTAAGCTTCAGCCCCTGTCCCATCGATGAAACGTTGCATTCCTCTGCCCGTTCTACAAGTATTTTAATGGTGAATGCTCTGACGAACTGCAAGCACTTGTGCCCCCACAACGTGAACACCCTCGACAAACCCGACAGTCTGCTAAATCCCACCCCCACACTATAGAGATCCCTAGATGTCAAAGATCTTTCTACTCCAGTAGTTTCTTCCCCAGAACCGCTAGACTTTGGAATTCCATTCCAGGTCCCTGCTTCCCCAACTGTACTGACGTGCAGAAGTTCAAGTGCAACGTGAACCGACATCTTGCTGCCCAAATCCCTACATAGTACCCCAGTAGTTGTTGCTCCTGATAGTAGCCCCCTACACCAAAGTGGCAATGTGCAGGAACTTAAATTCATCTTGTCAGATGAAGGGTCGTAAAGTTAACTCAAAACCTTTTTATGCGTATTTCCATGAGAGGAATAATTATCATCAAGTCTCATACGTAGCACAACCCTGTTCGCTATTGCTGGTGCAAATTTTAAAGGAAAACACTCTTTCCTGCAAAGCGTCTAAATAGAACCGGAGAAGATGGACGGGAGACTGGTGAGTTTTTACTAAGTTGTCAACGTAAAAACTTTCAAATAATAAATCCTTACAAAGATCCGGTTGATATTTCTCCACGTCTTACTTCACAATGTAATTTAAAATAAATGGGATAGATACACACCCAAATGTGAGAGTCGTATACTTAAAACATACTAGTCTATTTTCAAGCTTAAAAATGAAACATTTTTTTATCGAATTCATTTTTAGCTTAATCATCAGAAAAAAACGTTTGATAGCAACAAACAAACAATTTTATTAGGAAGAGAAAATAACAAGCTAACAGCCAAAAAATATTTTCGAGTTTTCTGATAAAAAAGATTTTGCTCTCAGCTACAAAGAAAGGCCTTTGTGTGGTAACAATTACGAATGGTTAGAAAAAAAGAAAAACTGATTGAGAAGGCCTTTTTTACTTACTGATGTGATATTAGGATTCAATCCAGGTACAATATTTAAGAAAAATCGAAATAATTTAGCAAAGTCGAAAGGAGTTCGCTCCCTTTCTTTGCAATTTATGCTTACATTTTTAATGTCATCTTTTTAAAAATAACAGTTCTTTCGAAGAGGTTAGTTAAAACATCTGCAGACAAAGGTCTTCGATAAGGTTTGGCATAAGGGCCTACTTCACAAGATTTCCAGCTACGCATTTCTCTCTTATAGGTTCTTATAGGTTAATGGGCAGAAATCTGAGGACCACAGTATTAATGCTAGAGTCCCCCAGGGGTCCATCCTGGGCCCAACTGATCTACATAAATGATCTCCCAAAACACATACTAAATGCATTCGTTGACATCTATGCTGATGACACGACCATTTACGGCAACACATCAAAGGCCGTAAATGACAAAGCTTTCTCTGATTCCCTCTCCTCTGATCTTGAGCGCGTCGTTCAGTGGTGGAAGAGATGGCTGGTTACTTTTAATGCATCTAAAACCAAGCTCCTAACTTTACATCATCAACGCTCTGTTCCTCATCTAGCATAAAATTGAAATGGATGGCTCTCGTCTTGGGGAGATTTCATGTTTTAACAAGCTCCTGGGTTTGACCTTTACTCCTGATCTGAAATGGAACACGTATATAAAGCCTGTTACCCGGACCGCTGGGAAAATGGTGGGATCCTTCTACCGCTCCAGAAGATATCTCACTACTGATGCGATTCTCTATCTGTATAAAAGCCAAGTTCGTCCAAAGATGGAGTACTGCTGCCACATCTGGGCTGGAGCTTACAAAAACAGCCTATCCTGCATTGACAAAGTACAAAATAGACTTCGTGGCTTAGTGGGGGATGCTCTCTTCTCTTCCCTGCAACCTTTCTCCCACAGAAGAGACGTTGCGAGCCTCTCTTTGTTTTATAGTTATTTCCATGACAAGTGCTGGTCCGAGCTCCAATCTCTGGTCCCCCCCCCCTCGCCAATCCTTCATGATAAACACCCGTCTAGCTAAAACCACTGTCAGTAATTTTCCCCACTTTATCTGTGCCTAAATTAAAACGTAGATTCCATGAACATAGCTTTTTTTCTGAGAAGTGCAAGCCTGTGGTATTCTCTTCTGTTTGCCTGTTTCCCACCTGACTACAACTTAGAGGTCTTCAAGTCCAACATAAACAAATTCCTGGTTAATCGCCTCCTTAAGTAAGACGCTTTATCAAACCTCCAATACCAACTATTACTACGATATTATCCCATTGATTATGGTACACAAAATAACCCTTATCTCCGAGTGGCTTCCGGGCCTTGATAAGTTGTGATCCCCATGTAAAAAAAAGAGAAAGGTAACAGATTATCTAAGCATAATATTCAGAGAATGTTTTTCATAGCGATGAATTTATTCCCTCATTTTCCTGAAGGAATAATAGGAGAAAATACACATAGTTCTTTGTATAATAACTCTATCAAGAGGCAAGAAGTCCAGTAAAAAACAAAACAAAATAAACCTCCTCTTTCTATCTTTGATTTCGGTCAGGATAGAAATCTTTTTTTCTTTTGTCTTAGAAAAAGTGCAGCTTAAGACGTATCCATTTTCTTCAGACCTTTGAAGAAAATATTTAGTTATAGTGATAGACACTTCCAATTCAATATCTCCTAGTGAGAATATTTCTAACATGTGTCTTTTCTTCTGCAGGCTTGTATTTTCCGACATATTTAACTGCCAAATCCTGGACAACTTTCTTGGATTTACTTAAATAGATTTCTCCCAGCGAAATAAAAATCCATCTGGAAACTTAGACGCAATCACTTCAACATTATAAATTTCGCCAGATAACTTAGACGAGTTTACTTCAACATTTTAACGTTTTGTTTAGACGGGAAAATATAGTACGTCAACACATTTCCAGTGACAAGTTCAAACTGCTAACTTCAGCATGAATTTTATCACAAAACGCGGGAATACGCAGATCAATCTATAGGCAGGATTAGTCACATGATCAACAACATCAATAGCAGTGAAGCAAACTCTATAGAAATGGAGGAAGAGAAGAAGAAATATATCCCCCGCCCCCAAAAATTTATACAAACTTTCAATTTTCCTGTTATGCAGAGCTGGTATTAAAACACATGCTTAAAGAGTTAAAATAATCCCACGATTACAGTAAATTAATAGTAAAATCTCTATTATTATATAAAAGCCACACTGTGTGTAGTTCTTGCTCATAAGTTTTTAAACGACCGAGCCTATCTTTTGCAAATTTCACACTAAGGTAAGTTATATGCCTGGAAATGTTCTAAGATATGAGTTGTGCAGAAATGAATCCGATAAGTAAAAAATCGATCTTAAAAATAGTCTTTCTTTTTTATAGATAAAAATAATTTTTACAAGGAAATAGTTTACGTTACACCGGTGTAACTTTGACCGGGGTAACGTAAAATCTTCCCGTGTAAAATATTACTTTTTATTTATTTATGAGAGAAAAAACCTAATTTAAGACTGTCAAGCCCAAATATTAGCTGAACTTATATTGTAAGCACATACAGACGGAGTTTGATGAACGACATTGTCATTCTTCTTATTTATTTATTGCTTTATTTGCGAATTAGTAAACCGATCAAATTATCCCTCGTAATATATAATATTCAATAGAGGATTGATTCTATAATAATACATACACAATCTGCATACATTAAAATATCATGTTTAAGCTTATTGTACGACCAGGCAACGCCGGGCATCCAGCTAATCGTTACATAGAAAAGAGAATTACACTGAAGTTCATCATTTTGCTTCGTTGTAATTATCGTGTTAAAAGAAGTTTACTTTTACAGAATGAAATCGCCATACTTGCAAATTATAAAACTTTTTTTTGCATAGTTGGTAATAATCCATGGACGTTAAAATATGTAGCTGTGATATCTCAGATTCGCTTTCTAATATATCCCTCGTCTTTCGCATCGCTTCATTTTACCAAGAACTTATTGCCAATATGCATGCTTTCAAATTAGGAAACTTCTTTCCACAGTATATTATAACCATCGAAGTGTGAAATAGCTCTAGACATGAGATGTTTCATGTGTGAATAAAAATAACGCTCTATAGCAATCACGTATTACACACATACACACAGTTTTATATATATATATATATATATATATATATATATATATTTTACATTTTCACAAGGCACGGCACCACTTTGATGTAAAGGGGCCAATATCAGAGACATGAGTTGTTTGGACACTATATAGGGAGTTTGCCAGCAAGATGTCTGTTCACATTATGCTTGAATTATGCATGTCAGTGCAGTTGGGGAAGCAGGAAACCGGAAGAGAATTCCAAAGTCTAGCAGTTCTTAGGAAAAAACTATTAGAGTAGAAGGCTTTCTTACATCTAGGGATCTCTAATGTGTAGGGTGGGACTTTGCTGATTGTCGGGTTTGTCGAAAGAATTTACGTTACGGTGTACAAGGGGTTGTAGTATGTCGGAGCATCCACCATTAAAATACTTGTAAAATAGGCAGAGGGATACAATATTTCGTCGATGGGACAGAGGTTGAAACTTAGATGACGATTCAGGACCTATCAGGTTAGCGACTATCTTTTAAACACTGACCAGGGGGGAAAGACTTGTAGTAGATGCACCAGCCCAAAATGAGACAACAATACACCAAACGTGGGCGAAGGGTGGCCTTGTAGAGGTACAGGATGACACACTTATTTTTGTACTCCTTACCTGGTTACAACCACACATGCTTAAGGACATGAGAACCAAAATAAATTAAATTTCGTCTCACCAGACCTTAAGACATTGTTCCAGTAATCTATGGGATTTGTTGATATATTTTCAGCAAACTGTTTGTGGGATTTCTTGTGTATTTTCTTCAGAAGAGGCTTAAATATTTGTAAAACTGTGAGGGGTGTACTTACTTTTGTGATACACTATATACATACATACATATATATATATATATATATATATATATAAAATACACATACACAGAAGACATTAATGACACATGTGGACTGATGTACCGATCACTAACTTTGGTAGGGTGAAAAAAGAGCGTCTGATCTACTAGGTGATATCATTCCACAGCTCCAGACATTTATATTACTCCACTGTTGCATTCTTGCGCTTGTTATACAAGAATTTCTAAAACATTTGCTCCCATGAACATACCGTATTTGTTCCGCCTAAGCGGAAATATCCCCGACACGTCAGAATACCATTTTTCACAGTAGAGATGGGTGAATATGGGTGTCTAGTGGTTAACGACACAGGCTGACGACCTGAGTGTCCCAAGTTAGAATTCAGTTCGTTCCACAAGAACGAATTTCACTTAGGATGTTAGAACCCGTCAAATGGTCCCTCCTTTAATCTCTGATCTCTTTCTAGAAAGAATTCAAACTGGAAAGAAATCGTGGAAACCAATGTCGCATTTATACAAGACTATGATGACCATAGAGTTCTTTATGTACCGAAATATTTATTACTTTAATAGCTTGTTTTCACACGCATCTTGTCTAATATGAGGAAGCATTTTGCTGGCCAACTCCCCACGTAGGTTAGTTATCAATAAATCCAGCCCCTACGACTGAAACTTTAATCGCACATGTAGCAATATGTATCTTTGAGGTCAACTGATGTAAAATAAAAGTGATGCTGACGACCTGCAAACCTATTGGGGTTAAAACCACCAGCAAAATAAATAGGAAATGGCCTTCTTTCTAGAGTTGTTTTATCCACAGTGTCGGTGTTTATGACACAAGCAAAATGAAGAAAAATAAAGCAATTCTTATTTAAAGAAGTTTTTTAAGAAATAAAACTCCAAGAAAAACTTATTTGAATCATTTAATTAAAAGTTGTATCTCATTCAGTTTTCTAATTTCCCAATTATATATTCATTTTCTAAATTTTTATTGTGCAACGTTCTTCACCTCTGTGCTAACGCTTTTTGTTTTTTACAATTCATTCACTTATGTAACATAGAACTAGATTGAAATTGAATGCCTACTAAGCATTGTCTACATGTGTCTAAGGTTCAAGTGTTTTTTCAGGTCAAGCTTACATGAGGATACTTTTCAATACAATTAAACCCACGCTAAGTATCTAAAATCACATAGTATTCTGCCATAAATAAAATCTCCTAAATATGGATAATTCATGAGCAATATTGCACCTTCTTTTAGAGATGCTACCGTAAGTAACAACACGAATTTGGACACTCCACCAGACTAGATAAATTCTGTGCTGGAATCCAGTGAGACCAAGAGACCTTAAGAAAGATATAATCAAACATATTTAAATGGTTAATTGAGGAGATAAAATTATTTTCTAAACTTTTTTACTAATTCAGTGTTTGAGATGTAAAGGAGACTGTTAATGAAATGAATGCGATTATTTGCGTATTTTATATAGAGGTCAAGTGTTATACAATTGAGTTGAGCACTTCGATCAAGCCAAATGAAGCAAAAGAAGAAGCCTTCTCAAGGACTTCACATGACGATGTTTAGTTCCAGAATTTAGGTTCTGGAGCAACGTCGGAAGTTCTATATTTGATTTAAAAATAATTATTTTTTAAATTGATTTTTAAAATTGTATCCATTTTTATTATTTATTTTGTGTATTTATTTCACATCATTCGTTCACTTTAACACCATCAAAACGTCTTGATATTTATTAATCCTCATTAGTATGTGCGGACTCTAATATCACATAGAATTAGTGAATTTCTTGATGGGGTAATCTTTTCTAGAGCAACTACTGTTAAAATATTAAAGGCTTTTGATGAAGTATCGCAAAAAGGTTTATCTCATGAGATCTCCAGCCACGGAAAAACTGGAAAGGTCCTCTTAACTATCAAATCCTTTCTCTAAAAAAGGTTTATGAGAGTAGTCGTCGTGAGCAGAAATCAAAAGCTGATATTATAAACGCTAACGTCTCTCAGGGTTTCATCGTAGGCCTAACTCTACTACAACTTATATAAACACTTCAAAGGCCGGATATAACAAATCTGTTTCTGATTCTCTCTCTTCTGATTTTGAATCCGTATGGCTATGAGGAAAAATGTGGCTGGTTAAATTTAAATCATCTAAAACCAACCATCTCCGTTTCCGTCACTAACACCATGATCCTCACATGGCCAGCATCAAAATAAATAGCATTTGTTTGTAGGCAACACCATGGTTTGACAAGCTTCTGAAACTAAACTTTACTCCTAACCTGGAATTGAACACATACATTATATCCGTTGCCAAAATCGCCGTAAAATTGTTGAATCTTTTTACCGCTCCAATAGATATCTGTTCCGATTTTGTGTATAAAAACCAAATACCGCATCTGATGAAGAGCTGCTCAGAGCATACTTTTCTGCCTGAACAGGTACAAAATATTTCGAAATTTGGTGTGCATGCCATTCTCTCTTCTCTGCATCTTTCTCATAGAAAAAACTGGCGAGCCTCTCTCTGTTCTGTCGTTTTTTTAATAGCAAGTATTCGACTGACCTGCACTCTATGGCTCAACCTGTGTCAAACACTCGACTAGCTACAATAACTATCAACCACTTTCCTTACTCTCTATCTGTGCCTAAACCCAAGCGAGAATGTTACGAGTAGAGTTTTTCCAAGAACTGCTCTTCTGTAGAACACACTACTGCGGAGCTGCTTTACGGTCATTTTTCAAGTCCAAGTATATAGATTGTTCAAGAGCGGCCCTATGAAATAAATGAACGTATTCAATTTCCGTCATTACGGTACCCACTAATCATTATCAGTGAGTGACTTCCGAATGTTGATAAACGATGACTGTATAGTAAAAAATGTAATAAATGAGAGTATAATGCATTCAGGGAATTTCTATAAATCTTTTATGTTTACTAAGTCTTTTTTGTTCTCGATGAGTTTCACAAACGTATATCTGATGGAAAATTATGATAAGACACAGGATAGATACCTGCATTAGATATAAATTTGTTTTGAAATTTTTTTGTCGTTTTTAATGTTTGTTTATAGTTTATGATATAGTTTATATTATTGGAATTCCTAGAATGTTGCAAATTATTAGGAAGGGTTGACAAAATAAGATGACTGATTATAAGAGAGTGTCTGGTGAATAAGATTTTTGCTTAATTTTTTAATTTTTTGAAAATATTTGTATAGCTTTTTCATATATGTGGTGTATTGGAATGTTTCCAACGTTTTTTCTATGTATTTGAATTTTTCATCCAGAAATTTTAGACATAATTTTTCATCCAGAAATTCTAGACATAATTTTTCATCCAGAAATTCTAGGCATAATTTTTCATCCAGAAATTCTGGACATAATTTCGATTATACATAGAGAGAAAACCAGTTATAATGTCTATTGTTATTATGGTTTGTGTGTGTGTAATTGTTTTTAGTATGTAGTTTTGCGATGAAATTTGAGGGATAGATTATTATTAAAAGTATGTGTAGAAATAGTATTGAGTATGTGTTCTCTGTTTTATACGTAAATTTTATGGAGAGTGCGACTGTTTCTAATTTGTTTTAAATGTCCTCTGCGTGTGGTTTCAGTAAGAAAAAAATGAAATATTTCGGTATATCTAAGGTATTCAAAATTAAAAACTGTCAGATTCTAGATGGGAAAGCTGCTACACCATCCTGAGAAGATCGAGACTTAACTTGTAGAAATTATTATTGAATTCAAAATAAGTTACGCGAGATAATTTTTAAAAATTATTATTTAATTCAAAATAAGTTACGCGAGATAATTTAAAAAAATTATTATTGAATTACAAATAAGTTACGCGAGATAATTTAAAAAAAATTATTATTGAATTCAAAATAACTTACGCGAGATAATTTTAAAAAAATATTATTGAATTCAAAATAAGTTACGCGAGATAATTAAAAAAAAATGATTATTGAATTCCAAATAAGTTACGCGAGATATTTTAAAAAATATTATGTAATTCAAAATAACTTACGCTAGATAATTTAAAAAAATTATTATTGAATTCAAAATAAGTTACGCGAGATAATTTAAAAAAAATTATTATTGAATTCAAAATAACTTACGCTAGATAATTTAAAAAAATATTATTGAATTCAAAATAAGTTACGCGAGATATTTTAAAAAATTATTATTGAATTCAAAATAACTTACGCGAGATATTTTAAAAAATTATTATTGAATTCAAAATAACTTACGCTAGATAATTTAAAAAAATATTATTGAATTCAAAATAAGTTACGCGAGATATTTTAAAAATTATTATTGAATTCAAAATAAGTTACGCGAGATATTTTAAAAAATTATTATTGAATTCAAAATAACTTACGCGAGATATTTTAAAAAATTATTATTGAATTCAAAATAACTTACGCTAGATAATTTAAAAAAATATTATTGAATTCAAAATAAGTTACGCGAGATATTTTAAAAAATTATTATTGAATTCAAAATAAGTTACGCGAGATATTTTAAAAAATTATTATTGAATTCAAAATAACTTACGCTAGATAATTTAAAAAAATATTATTGAATTCAAAATAAGTTACGCGAGATATTTTAAAAAATTATTATTGAATTCAAAATAACTTACGCGAGATAATTAAAAAAAATTATTATTGAATTCAAAATAAGTTACGCGAGATAATTTAAAAAAATATTATTGAATTCCAAATAAGTTACGCTAGATAATTTAAAAAATTATTATTGAATTCAAAATAAGTTACGCGAGATAATTTAAAAAATTATTATTGAATTCAAAATAACTTACGCGAGATAATTTAAAAAAATATTATTGAATTCAAAATAAGTTACGCGAGATAATTTTAAAAAATATTATTGAATTCAAAATAAGTTACGCGAGATAATTTTAAAAATATTATTGAATTCAAAATAACTTACGCGAGATAATTTTAAAAAATATTATTGAATTCAAAATAACTTACGCGAGATAATTTTAAAAAATATTATTGAATTCGAAATAAGTTACGCGAGATAATTTAAAAAAATATTATTGAATTCAAAATAAGTTATGCGAGATAATTTTAAAAAATATTATTGAATTCGAAATAAGTTACGCGAGATAATTTTAAAAAATATTATTGAATTCAAAATAACTTACGCGAGATAATTTTAAAAAATATTATTGAATTCAAAATAAGTGACTCGAGATAATTTTAAAAAATATTATTGAATTCGAAATAAGTTACGTGAGATAATTTTAAAAAATATTATTGAATTCGAAATAAGTTACGCGAGATAATTTTAAAAAATATTATTGAATTCAAAATAACTTACGCGAGATAATTTTAAAAAATATTATTGAATTCAAAATAACTTACGCGAGATAATTTTAAAAAATATTATTGAATTCAAAATAAGTTACGCGAGATAATTTTAAAAAATATTATTGAATTCAAAATAAGTTACGCGAGATAATTTTAAAAAATATTATTGAATTCAAAATAAGTGACGCGAGATAATTTTCAAAAATATTATTGAATTCAAAATAACTTACGCGAGATAATTTTAAAAAATATTATTGAATTCAAAATAAGTTATGCTAGATAATTTTAAAAATATTATTGAATTCAAAATAAGTTACGCGAGATAATTTTAAAAAATATTATTGAATTCAAAATAACTTACGCGAGATAATTTTAAAAAATATTATTGAATTCAAAATAAGTTACGCGAGATAATTTTAAAAAATATTATTGAATTCAAAATAACTTACACGAGATAATTTTAAAAAATATTATTGAATTCAAAATAACTTACACGAGATAATTTTAAAAAATATTATTGAATTCAAAATAACTTACACGAGATAATTTTAAAAAATATTATTGAATTCAAAATAACTTACGCGAGATAATTTAAAAAAATATTATTGAATTCAAAATAACTTACACGAGATAATTTTAAAAAATATTATTGAATTCAAAATAACTTACACGAGATATTTTAAAAAATATTATTGAATTCAAAATAAGTTACGCGAGATAATTTTAAAAAATATTATTGAATTCAAAATAACTTACGCGAGATAATTTTAAAAAATATTATTGAATTCAAAATAACTTACGCGAGATAATTTTAAAAAATATTATTGAATTCAAAATAACTTACGCGAGATAATTTTAAAAAATATTATTGAATTCAAAATAAGTTACGCGAGATAATTTTAAAAAATATTATTGAATTCAAAATAAGTTACGCGAGATAATTTTAAAAAATATTATTGAATTCAAAATAAGTTACGCGAGATAATTTTAAAAAATATTATTGAATTCAAAATAAGTTACGCGAGATAATTTTAAAAAATATTATTGAATTCAAAATAAGTGACGCGAGATAATTTTAAAAATATTATTGAATTCAAAATAAGTTACGCGAGATAATTTTAAAAAATATTATTGAATTCAAAATAAGTGACGCGAGATAATTTTAAAAATATTATTGAATTCAAAATAAGTGACGCGAGATAATTTTAAAAATATTATTGAATTCAAAATAAGTTACGCGAGATAATTTTAAAAAATATTATTGAATTCAAAATAAGTTACGCGAGATAATTTTAAAAAATATTATTGAATTCAAAATAAGTTACGCGAGATAATTTTAAAAAATATTATTGAATTCAAAATAAGTGACGCGAGATAATTTTAAAAATATTATTGAATTCAAAATAAGTTACGCGAGATAATTTTAAAAATATTATTGAATTCAAAATAAGTTACGCGAGATAATTTTAAAAATATTATTGAATTCAAAATAAGTTACGCGAGATAATTTTAAAAAATATTATTGAATTCAAAATAAGTGACGCGAGATAATTTTAAAAATATTATTGAATTCAAAATAAGTTACGCGAGATAATTTTAAAAAATATTATTGAATTCAAAATAAGTGACGCGAGATAATTTTAAAAAATATTATTGAATTCAAAATAAGTTACGCGAGATAATTTTAAAAAATATTATTGAATTCAAAATAAGTTACGCGAGATAATTTTAAAAAATATTATTGAATTCAAAATAAGTGACGCGAGATAATTTTAAAAATATTATTGAATTCAAAATAAGTTACGCGAGATAATTTTAAAAATATTATTGAATTCAAAATAAGTTACGCGAGATAATTTTAAAAATATTATTGAATTCAAAATAAGTTACGCGAGATAATTTTAAAAAATATTATTGAATTCAAAATAAGTGACGCGAGATAATTTTAAAAATATTATTGAATTCAAAATAAGTTACGCGAGATAATTTTAAAAAATATTATTGAATTCAAAATAAGTGACGCGAGATAATTTTAAAAAATATTATTGAATTCAAAATAAGTGACGCGAGATAATTTTAAAAAATATTATTGAATTCAAAATAAGTTACGCGAGATAATTTTAAAAAATATTATTGAATTCAAAATAAGTTACGCGAGATAATTTTAAAAAATATTATTGAATTCAAAATAAGTTACGCGAGATAATTTTAAAAAATATTATTGAATTCAAAATAAGTGACGCGAGATAATTTTAAAAATATTATTGAATTCAAAATAAGTTACGCGAGATAATTTTAAAAATATTATTGAATTCAAAATAAGTGACGCGAGATAATTTTAAAAATATTATTGAATTCAAAATAAGTTACGCGAGATAATTTTAAAAAATATTATTGAATTCAAAATAAGTTACGCGAGATAATTTTAAAAAATATTATTGAATTCAAAATAAGTTACGCGAGATAATTTTAAAAAATATTATTGAATTCAAAATAAGTTACGCGAGATAATTTTAAAAAATATTATTGAATTCAAAATAAGTTACGCAAGATAATTTTAAAAAATATTATTGAATTCAAAATAAGTTACGCGAGATAATTTTAAAAAATATTATTGAATTCAAAATAAGTTACGCGAGATAATTTTAAAAAATATTATTGAATTCAAAATAAGTGACGCGAGATAATTTTAAAAATATTATTGAATTCAAAATAAGTTACGCGAGATAATTTTAAAAATATTATTGAATTCAAAATAAGTGACGCGAGATAATTTTAAAAATATTATTGAATTCAAAATAAGTTACGCGAGATAATTTTAAAAAATATTATTGAATTCAAAATAAGTGACGCGAGATAATTTTAAAAAATATTATTGAATTCAAAATAAGTTACGCGAGATAATTTTAAAAAATATTATTGAATTCAAAATAAGTTACGCGAGATAATTTTAAAAAATATTATTGAATTCAAAATAAGTGACGCGAGATAATTTTAAAAATATTATTGAATTCAAAATAAGTTACGCGAGATAATTTTAAAAAATATTATTGAATTCAAAATAAGTGACGCGAGATAATTTTAAAAATATTATTGAATTCAAAATAAGTGACGCGAGATAATTTTAAAAATATTATTGAATTCAAAATAAGTTACGCGAGATAATTTTAAAAAATATTATTGAATTCAAAATAAGTTACGCGAGATAATTTTAAAAAATATTATTGAATTCAAAATAAGTTACGCGAGATAATTTTAAAAAATATTATTGAATTCAAAATAAGTGACGCGAGATAATTTTAAAAATATTATTGAATTCAAAATAAGTTACGCGAGATAATTTTAAAAATATTATTGAATTCAAAATAAGTTACGCGAGATAATTTTAAAAATATTATTGAATTCAAAATAAGTTACGCGAGATAATTTTAAAAAATATTATTGAATTCAAAATAAGTGACGCGAGATAATTTTAAAAATATTATTGAATTCAAAATAAGTTACGCGAGATAATTTTAAAAAATATTATTGAATTCAAAATAAGTGACGCGAGATAATTTTAAAAAATATTATTGAATTCAAAATAAGTGACGCGAGATAATTTTAAAAAATATTATTGAATTCAAAATAAGTTACGCGAGATAATTTTAAAAAATATTATTGAATTCAAAATAAGTTACGCGAGATAATTTTAAAAAATATTATTGAATTCAAAATAAGTTACGCGAGATAATTTTAAAAAATATTATTGAATTCAAAATAAGTGACGCGAGATAATTTTAAAAATATTATTGAATTCAAAATAAGTTACGCGAGATAATTTTAAAAATATTATTGAATTCAAAATAAGTGACGCGAGATAATTTTAAAAATATTATTGAATTCAAAATAAGTTACGCGAGATAATTTAAAAAAATATTATTGAATTCAAAATAAGTTACGCGAGATAATTTTAGAAAATATTATTGAATTCAAAATAACTTACGCGAGATAATTTTAAAAAATATTATTGAATTCAAAATAAGTTACGCGAGATAATTTTAGAAAATATTATTGAATTCAAAATAACTTACGCGAGATAATTTTAAAAAATATTATTGAATTCAAAATAACTTACGCGAGATAATTTTAGAAAATATTATTGAATTCAAAATAAGTTACGCGAGATAATTTTAAAAAATATTATTGAATTCAAAATAAGTTACGCGAGATAATTTTAAAAAATATTATTGAATTCAAAATAACTTACGCGAGATAATTTTAAAAAATATTATTGAATTCAAAATAACTTACGCGAGATAATTTTAGAAAATATTATTGAATTCAAAATAAGTTACGCGAGATAATTTTAAAAAATATTATTGAATTCAAAATAAGTTACGCGAGATAATTTTAAAAAATATTATTGAATTCAAAATAACTTACGCGAGATAATTTTAAAAAATATTATTGAATTCAAAATAACTTACGCGAGATAATTTTAGAAAATATTATTGAATTCAAAATAACTTACGCGAGATAATTTTAGAAAATATTATTGAATTCAAAATAACTTACGCGAGATAATTTTAAAAATATTATTGAATTCAAAATAACTTACGCGAGATAATTTTAGAAAATATTATTGAATTCAAAATAACTTACGCGAGATAATTTTAGAAATATTATTGAATTCAAAATAACTTACGCGAGATAATTTTAAAAAATATTATTGAATTCAAAATAACTTACGCGAGATAATTTTAAAAATATTATTGAATTCAAAATAAGTTACGCGAGATAATTTTAGAAAATATTATTGAATTCAAAATAAGTTACGCGAGATAATTTTAGAAAATATTATTGAATTCAAAATAACTTACGCGAGATAATTTTAAAAAATATTATTGAATTCAAAATAACTTACGCGAGATAATTTTAAAAAATATTATTGAATTCAAAATAACTTACGCGAGATAATTTTAAAAAATATTATTGAATTCAAAATAAGTTACGCGAGATAATTTTAGAAAATATTATTGAATTCAAAATAACTTACGCGAGATAATTTTAAAAAATATTATTGAATTCAAAATAACTTACGCGAGATAATTTTAAAAATATTATTGAATTCAAAATAACTTACGCGAGATAATTTTAGAAAATATTATTGAATTCAAAATAACTTACGCGAGATAATTTTAAAAAATATTATTGAATTCAAAATAACTTACGCGAGATAATTTTAAAAAATATTATTGAATTCAAAATAACTTACGCGAGATAATTTTAGAAAATATTATTGAATTCAAAATAAGTTACGCGAGATAATTTTAAAAAATATTATTGAATTCAAAATAACTTACGCGAGATAATTTTAAAAATATTATTGAATTCAAAATAACTTACGCGAGATAATTTTAGAAAATATTATTGAATTCAAAATAACTTACGCGAGATAATTTTAAAAAATATTATTGAATTCAAAATAACTTACGCGAGATAATTTTAAAAAATATTATTGAATTCAAAATAAGTTACGCGAGATAATTTTAGAAAATATTATTGAATTCAAAATAACTTACGCGAGATAATTTTAAAAAATATTATTGAATTCAAAATAACTTACGCGAGATAATTTTAAAAAATATTATTGAATTCAAAATAAGTGACGCGAGATAATTTTAAAAATATTATTGAATTCAAAATAAGTTACGCGAGATAATTTTAAAAAATATTATTGAATTCAAAATAAGTTACGCGAGATAATTTTAAAAAATATTATTGAATTCAAAATAACTTACGCGAGATAATTTTAAAAAATATTATTGAATTCAAAATAAGTTACGCGAGATAATTTTAAAAAATATTATTGAATTCAAAATAAGTTACGCGAGATAATTTTAAAAAATATTATTGAATTCAAAATAAGTTACGCGAGATAATTTTAAAAAATATTATTGAATTCAAAATAAGTTACGCGAGATAATTTTAAAAAATATTATTGAATTCAAAATAACTTACGCGAGATAATTTTAAAAAATATTATTGAATTCAAAATAAGTTACGCGAGATAATTTTAAAAAATATTATTGAATTCAAAATAAGTGACGCGAGATAATTTTAAAAATATTATTGAATTCAAAATAAGTTACGCGAGATAATTTAAAAAAATATTATTGAATTCAAAATAAGTTACGCTAGATAATTAAAAAAAATATTATTGAATTCAAAATAAGTTACGCGAGATAATTTTAAAAAATATAATTGAATTCAAAATAAGTTACGCGAGATAATTTTAAAAAATATTATTGAATTCAAAATAAGTTACGCGAGATAATTTTAAAAAATATTATTGAATTCAAAATAAGTTACGCGAGATAATTTTAAAAATATTATTGAATTCAAAATAAGTTACGCGAGATAATTTAAAAAATATTATTGAATTCAAAATAAGTGACGCGAGATAATTTTAAAAATATTATTGAATTCAAAATAAGTTACGCGAGATAATTTAAAAAAATATTATTGAATTCAAAATAAGTTACGCGAGATAATTTTAAAAAATATTATTGAATTCAAAATAAGTTACGCGAGATAATTTTAAAAAATATTATTGAATTCAAAATAACTTACGCGAGATAATTTTAAAAAATATTATTGAATTCAAAATAAGTTACGCGAGATAATTTTAAAAAATATTATTGAATTCAAAATAAGTGACGCGAGATAATTTTAAAAATATTATTGAATTCAAAATAAGTTACGCGAGATAATTTAAAAAAATATTATTGAATTCAAAATAAGTTACGCTAGATAATTAAAAAAAATATTATTGAATTCAAAATAAGTTACGCGAGATAATTTTAAAAAATATTATTGAATTCAAAATAAGTGACGCGAGATAATTTTAAAAATATTATTGAATTCAAAATAAGTTACGCGAGATAATTTAAAAAAATATTATTGAATTCAAAATAAGTTACGCTAGATAATTAAAAAAAATATTATTGAATTCAAAATAAGTTACGCGAGATAATTTTAAAAAATATTATTGAATTCAAAATAAGTTACGCGAGATAATTTTAAAAAATATTATTGAATTCAAAATAAGTTACGCGAGATAATTTTAAAAAATATTATTGAATTCAAAATAAGTTACGCGAGATAATTTAAAAAAATATTATTGAATTCAAAATAACTTACGCGAGATAATTTAAAAAAATATTATTGAATTCAAAATAAGTTACGCGAGATAATTTAAAAAAATATTATTGAATTCAAAATAACTTACGCGAGATAATTTTAGAAAATATTATTGAATTCAAAATAAGTTACGCGAGATAATTTTAAAAAATATTATTGAATTCAAAATAAGTTACGCGAGATAATTTTAAAAAATATTATTGAATTCAAAATAACTTACGCGAGATAATTTTAAAAAATATTATTGAATTCAAAATAAGTTACGCGAGATAATTTTAAAAAATATTATTGAATTCAAAATAAGTGACGCGAGATAATTTTAAAAATATTATTGAATTCAAAATAAGTGACGCGAGATAATTTTAAAAATATTATTGAATTCAAAATAAGTTACGCGAGATAATTTTAAAAAATATTATTGAATTCAAAATAAGTTACGCGAGATAATTTTAAAAAATATTATTGAATTCAAAATAAGTTACGCGAGATAATTTTAAAAAATATTATTGAATTCAAAATAAGTGACGCGAGATAATTTTAAAAATATTATTGAATTCAAAATAAGTTACGCGAGATAATTTTAAAAATATTATTGAATTCAAAATAAGTTACGCGAGATAATTTTAAAAATATTATTGAATTCAAAATAAGTTACGCGAGATAATTTTAAAAAATATTATTGAATTCAAAATAAGTGACGCGAGATAATTTTAAAAATATTATTGAATTCAAAATAAGTTACGCGAGATAATTTTAAAAAATATTATTGAATTCAAAATAAGTGACGCGAGATAATTTTAAAAAATATTATTGAATTCAAAATAAGTGACGCGAGATAATTTTAAAAAATATTATTGAATTCAAAATAAGTTACGCGAGATAATTTTAAAAAATATTATTGAATTCAAAATAAGTGACGCGAGATAATTTTAAAAAATATTATTGAATTCAAAATAAGTTACGCGAGATAATTTTAAAAAATATTATTGAATTCAAAATAAGTGACGCGAGATAATTTTAAAAATATTATTGAATTCAAAATAAGTTACGCGAGATAATTTTAAAAATATTATTGAATTCAAAATAAGTGACGCGAGATAATTTTAAAAATATTATTGAATTCAAAATAAGTTACGCGAGATAATTTAAAAAAATATTATTGAATTCAAAATAACTTACGCGAGATAATTTTAGAAAATATTATTGAATTCAAAATAACTTACGCGAGATAATTTTAAAAAATATTATTGAATTCAAAATAACTTACGCGAGATAATTTTAAAAAATATTATTGAATTCAAAATAAGTTACGCGAGATAATTTTAAAAATATTATTGAATTCAAAATAAGTTACGCGAGATAATTTTAAAAAATATTATTGAATTCAAAATAAGTTACGCGAGATAATTTTAAAAAATATTATTGAATTCAAAATAACTTACGCGAGATAATTTTAAAAAATATTATTGAATTCAAAATAAGTTACGCGAGATAATTTTAAAAAATATTATTGAATTCAAAATAAGTTACGCGAGATAATTTTAAAAAATATTATTGAATTCAAAATAAGTTACGCGAGATAATTTTAAAAAATATTATTGAATTCAAAATAAGTTACGCGAGATAATTTTAAAAAATATTATTGAATTCAAAATAACTTACGCGAGATAATTTTAAAAAATATTATTGAATTCAAAATAAGTTACGCGAGATAATTTTAAAAAATATTATTGAATTCAAAATAAGTGACGCGAGATAATTTTAAAAATATTATTGAATTCAAAATAAGTTACGCGAGATAATTTAAAAAAATATTATTGAATTCAAAATAACTTACGCGAGATAATTTAAAAAAATATTATTGAATTCAAAATAAGTTACGCGAGATAATTTAAAAAAATATTATTGAATTCAAAATAAGTTACGCGAGATAATTTTAAAAAATATTATTGAATTCAAAATAAGTTACGCGAGATAATTTTAAAAAATATTATTGAATTCAAAATAAGTGACGCGAGATAATTTTAAAAATATTATTGAATTCAAAATAAGTGACGCGAGATAATTTTAAAAATATTATTGAATTCAAAATAAGTTACGCGAGATAATTTAAAAAAATATTATTGAATTCAAAATAACTTACGCGAGATAATTTAAAAAAATATTATTGAATTCAAAATAAGTTACGCGAGATAATTTAAAAAAATATTATTGAATTCAAAATAAGTTACGCGAGATAATTTTAGAAAATATTATTGAATTCAAAATAAGTTACGCGAGATAATTTTAGAAAATATTATTGAATTCAAAATAAGTTACGCGAGATAATTTAAAAAAATATTATTGAATTCAAAATAACTTACGCGAGATAATTTAAAAAAATATTATTGAATTCAAAATAAGTTACGCGAGATAATTTAAAAAAATATTATTGAATTCAAAATAACTTACGCGAGATAATTTTAGAAAATATTATTGAATTCAAAATAAGTTACGCGAGATAATTTTAAAAAATATTATTGAATTCAAAATAAGTTACGCGAGATAATTTTAAAAAATATTATTGAATTCAAAATAACTTACGCGAGATAATTTTAAAAAATATTATTGAATTCAAAATAAGTTACGCGAGATAATTTTAAAAAATATTATTGAATTCAAAATAAGTGACGCGAGATAATTTTAAAAATATTATTGAATTCAAAATAAGTTACGCGAGATAATTTTAAAAATATTATTGAATTCAAAATAAGTGACGCGAGATAATTTTAAAAATATTATTGAATTCAAAATAAGTTACGCGAGATAATTTTAAAAAATATTATTGAATTCAAAATAAGTTACGCGAGATAATTTTAAAAAATATTATTGAATTCAAAATAAGTGACGCGAGATAATTTTAAAAATATTATTGAATTCAAAATAAGTTACGCGAGATAATTTTAAAAATATTATTGAATTCAAAATAAGTGACGCGAGATAATTTTAAAAATATTATTGAATTCAAAATAAGTTACGCGAGATAATTTAAAAAAATATTATTGAATTCAAAATAACTTACGCGAGATAATTTTAGAAAATATTATTGAATTCAAAATAACTTACGCGAGATAATTTTAAAAAATATTATTGAATTCAAAATAACTTACGCGAGATAATTTTAAAAAATATTATTGAATTCAAAATAACTTACGCGAGATAATTTTAAAAAATATTATTGAATTCAAAATAAGTGACGCGAGATAATTTTAAAAATATTATTGAATTCAAAATAAGTTACGCGAGATAATTTTAAAAAATATTATTGAATTCAAAATAAGTTACGCGAGATAATTTTAAAAAATATTATTGAATTCAAAATAACTTACGCGAGATAATTTTAAAAAATATTATTGAATTCAAAATAAGTTACGCGAGATAATTTTAAAAAATATTATTGAATTCAAAATAAGTTACGCGAGATAATTTTAAAAAATATTATTGAATTCAAAATAAGTTACGCGAGATAATTTTAAAAAATATTATTGAATTCAAAATAAGTTACGCGAGATAATTTTAAAAAATATTATTGAATTCAAAATAACTTACGCGAGATAATTTTAAAAAATATTATTGAATTCAAAATAAGTTACGCGAGATAATTTTAAAAAATATTATTGAATTCAAAATAAGTGACGCGAGATAATTTTAAAAATATTATTGAATTCAAAATAAGTTACGCGAGATAATTTAAAAAAATATTATTGAATTCAAAATAACTTACGCGAGATAATTTAAAAAAATATTATTGAATTCAAAATAAGTTACGCGAGATAATTTAAAAAAATATTATTGAATTCAAAATAAGTTACGCGAGATAATTTTAAAAAATATTATTGAATTCAAAATAAGTTACGCGAGATAATTTTAAAAAATATTATTGAATTCAAAATAAGTGACGCGAGATAATTTTAAAAATATTATTGAATTCAAAATAAGTGACGCGAGATAATTTTAAAAATATTATTGAATTCAAAATAAGTTACGCGAGATAATTTAAAAAATATTATTGAATTCAAAATAAGTGACGCGAGATAATTTTAAAAATATTATTGAATTCAAAATAAGTGACGCGAGATAATTTTAAAAAATATTATTGAATTCAAAATAAGTGACGCGAGATAATTTAAAAAATATTATTGAATTCAAAATAAGTGACGCGAGATAATTTTAAAAATATTATTGAATTCAAAATAAGTGACGCGAGATAATTTTAAAAAATATTATTGAATTCAAAATAAGTGACGCGAGATAATTTTAAAAAATATTATTGAATTCAAAATAAGTTACGCGAGATAATTTAAAAAATATTATTGAATTCAAAATAAGTGACGCGAGATAATTTTAAAAATATTATTGAATTCAAAATAAGTGACGCGAGATAATTTTAAAAAATATTATTGAATTCAAAATAAGTGACGCGAGATAATTTTAAAAAATATTATTGAATTCAAAATAAGTGACGCGAGATAATTTAAAAAATATTATTGAATTCAAAATAAGTTACGCGAGATAATTTAAAAAATATTATTGAATTCAAAATAAGTGACGCGAGATAATTTTAAAAAATATTATTGAATTCAAAATAAGTGACGCGAGATAATTTAAAAAATATTATTGAATTCAAAATAAGTGACGCGAGATAATTTTAAAAATATTATTGAATTCAAAATAAGTGACGCGAGATAATTTTAAAAAATATTATTGAATTCAAAATAAGTGACGCGAGATAATTTAAAAAATATTATTGAATTCAAAATAAGTGACGCGAGATAATTTTAAAAATATTATTGAATTCAAAATAAGTGACGCGAGATAATTTTAAAAAATATTATTGAATTCAAAATAAGTGACGCGAGATAATTTTAAAAAATATTATTGAATTCAAAATAAGTTACGCGAGATAATTTAAAAAATATTATTGAATTCAAAATAAGTGACGCGAGATAATTTTAAAAATATTATTGAATTCAAAATAAGTGACGCGAGATAATTTTAAAAAATATTATTGAATTCAAAATAAGTTACGCGAGATAATTTTAAAAAATATTATTGAATTCAAAATAAGTGACGCGAGATAATTTTAAAAATATTATTGAATTCAAAATAAGTGACGCGAGATAATTTTAAAAATATTATTGAATTCAAAATAAGTTACGCGAGATAATTTAAAAAAATATTATTGAATTCAAAATAACTTACGCGAGATAATTTAAAAAAATATTATTGAATTCAAAATAAGTTACGCGAGATAATTTAAAAAAATATTATTGAATTCAAAATAACTTACGCGAGATAATTTTAGAAAATATTATTGAATTCAAAATAAGTTACGCGAGATAATTTTAAAAAATATTATTGAATTCAAAATAAGTGACGCGAGATAATTTTAAAAATATTATTGAATTCAAAATAAGTTACGCGAGATAATTTAAAAAAATATTATTGAATTCAAAATAACTTACGCGAGATAATTTAAAAAAATATTATTGAATTCAAAATAAGTTACGCGAGATAATTTAAAAAAATATTATTGAATTCAAAATAACTTACGCGAGATAATTTTAGAAAATATTATTGAATTCAAAATAAGTTACGCGAGATAATTTTAAAAAATATTATTGAATTCAAAATAAGTTACGCGAGATAATTTTAAAAAATATTATTGAATTCAAAATAACTTACGCGAGATAATTTTAAAAAATATTATTGAATTCAAAATAAGTTACGCGAGATAATTTTAAAAAATATTATTGAATTCAAAATAAGTGACGCGAGATAATTTTAAAAATATTATTGAATTCAAAATAAGTTACGCGAGATAATTTTAAAAATATTATTGAATTCAAAATAAGTGACGCGAGATAATTTTAAAAATATTATTGAATTCAAAATAAGTTACGCGAGATAATTTTAAAAAATATTATTGAATTCAAAATAAGTTACGCGAGATAATTTTAAAAAATATTATTGAATTCAAAATAAGTGACGCGAGATAATTTTAAAAATATTATTGAATTCAAAATAAGTTACGCGAGATAATTTTAAAAATATTATTGAATTCAAAATAAGTGACGCGAGATAATTTTAAAAATATTATTGAATTCAAAATAAGTTACGCGAGATAATTTAAAAAAATATTATTGAATTCAAAATAACTTACGCGAGATAATTTTAGAAAATATTATTGAATTCAAAATAACTTACGCGAGATAATTTTAAAAAATATTATTGAATTCAAAATAACTTACGCGAGATAATTTTAAAAAATATTATTGAATTCAAAATAACTTACGCGAGATAATTTTAAAAAATATTATTGAATTCAAAATAAGTGACGCGAGATAATTTTAAAAATATTATTGAATTCAAAATAAGTTACGCGAGATAATTTTAAAAAATATTATTGAATTCAAAATAAGTTACGCGAGATAATTTTAAAAAATATTATTGAATTCAAAATAACTTACGCGAGATAATTTTAAAAAATATTATTGAATTCAAAATAAGTTACGCGAGATAATTTTAAAAAATATTATTGAATTCAAAATAAGTTACGCGAGATAATTTTAAAAAATATTATTGAATTCAAAATAAGTTACGCGAGATAATTTTAAAAAATATTATTGAATTCAAAATAAGTTACGCGAGATAATTTTAAAAAATATTATTGAATTCAAAATAACTTACGCGAGATAATTTTAAAAAATATTATTGAATTCAAAATAAGTTACGCGAGATAATTTTAAAAAATATTATTGAATTCAAAATAAGTGACGCGAGATAATTTTAAAAATATTATTGAATTCAAAATAAGTTACGCGAGATAATTTAAAAAAATATTATTGAATTCAAAATAACTTACGCGAGATAATTTAAAAAAATATTATTGAATTCAAAATAAGTTACGCGAGATAATTTAAAAAAATATTATTGAATTCAAAATAAGTTACGCGAGATAATTTTAAAAAATATTATTGAATTCAAAATAAGTTACGCGAGATAATTTTAAAAAATATTATTGAATTCAAAATAAGTGACGCGAGATAATTTTAAAAATATTATTGAATTCAAAATAAGTGACGCGAGATAATTTTAAAAATATTATTGAATTCAAAATAAGTTACGCGAGATAATTTAAAAAAATATTATTGAATTCAAAATAACTTACGCGAGATAATTTAAAAAAATATTATTGAATTCAAAATAAGTTACGCGAGATAATTTAAAAAAATATTATTGAATTCAAAATAACTTACGCGAGATAATTTTAGAAAATATTATTGAATTCAAAATAAGTTACGCGAGATAATTTTAAAAAATATTATTGAATTCAAAATAAGTGACGCGAGATAATTTTAAAAATATTATTGAATTCAAAATAAGTTACGCGAGATAATTTAAAAAAATATTATTGAATTCAAAATAACTTACGCGAGATAATTTAAAAAAATATTATTGAATTCAAAATAAGTTACGCGAGATAATTTAAAAAAATATTATTGAATTCAAAATAACTTACGCGAGATAATTTTAGAAAATATTATTGAATTCAAAATAAGTTACGCGAGATAATTTTAAAAAATATTATTGAATTCAAAATAAGTTACGCGAGATAATTTTAAAAAATATTATTGAATTCAAAATAACTTACGCGAGATAATTTTAAAAAATATTATTGAATTCAAAATAAGTTACGCGAGATAATTTTAAAAAATATTATTGAATTCAAAATAAGTGACGCGAGATAATTTTAAAAATATTATTGAATTCAAAATAAGTTACGCGAGATAATTTTAAAAATATTATTGAATTCAAAATAAGTGACGCGAGATAATTTTAAAAATATTATTGAATTCAAAATAAGTTACGCGAGATAATTTTAAAAAATATTATTGAATTCAAAATAAGTTACGCGAGATAATTTTAAAAAATATTATTGAATTCAAAATAAGTTACGCGAGATAATTTTAAAAAATATTATTGAATTCAAAATAAGTTACGCGAGATAATTTTAAAAAATATTATTGAATTCAAAATAAGTTACGCGAGATAATTTTAAAAAATATTATTGAATTCAAAATAAGTTACGCGAGATAATTTTAAAAAATATTATTGAATTCAAAATAAGTTACGCGAGATAATTTTAAAAAATATTATTGAATTCAAAATAAGTTACGCGAGATAATTTAAAAAAATATTATTGAATTCAAAATAACTTACGCGAGATAATTTTAAAAAATATTATTGAATTCAAAATAAGTTACGCGAGATAATTTTAAAAAATATTATTGAATTCAAAATAAGTTACGCGAGATAATTTTAAAAAATATTATTGAATTCAAAATAAGTTACGCGAGATAATTTTAAAAAATATTATTGAATTCAAAATAAGTTACGCGAGATAATTTTAAAAAATATTATTGAATTCAAAATAACTTACGCGAGATAATTTTAAAAAATATTATTGAATTCAAAATAAGTTACGCGAGATAATTTTAAAAAATATTATTGAATTCAAAATAAGTTACGCGAGATAATTAAAAAAAATATTATTGAATTCAAAATAAGTTACGCGAGATAATTAAAAAAAATATTATTGAATTCAAAATAAGTTACGCGAGATAATTTTAAAAAATATTATTGAATTCAAAATAAGTTACGCGAGATAATTTTAAAAAATATTATTGAATTCAAAATAAGTTACGCGAGATAATTTTAAAAAATATTATTGAATTCAAAATAACTTACGCGAGATAATTTTAAAAAATATTATTGAATTCAAAATAAGTTACGCGAGATAATTTTAAAAAATATTATTGAATTCAAAATAACTTACGCGAGATAATTTTAAAAAATATTATTGAATTCAAAATAAGTTACGCGAGATAATTTTAAAAAATATTATTGAATTCAAAATAAGTTACGCGAGATAATTTTAAAAAATATTATTGAATTCAAAATAAGTTACGCGAGATAATTTTAAAAAATATTATTGAATTCAAAATAAGTTACGCGAGATAATTTTAAAAAATATTATTGAATTCAAAATAAGTTACGCGAGATAATTTTAAAAAATATTATTGAATTCAAAATAACTTACGCGAGATAATTTTAAAAAATATTATTGAATTCAAAATAACTTACGCGAGATAATTTTAAAAAATATTATTGAATTCAAAATAACTTACGCGAGATAATTTTAAAAAATATTATTGAATTCAAAATAAGTTACGCGAGATAATTTTAAAAAATATTATTGAATTCAAAATAAGTTACGCGAGATAATTTTAAAAAATATTATTGAATTCAAAATAACTTACGCGAGATAATTTTAAAAAATATTATTGAATTCAAAATAAGTTACGCGAGATAATTTTAAAAAATATTATTGAATTCAAAATAACTTACGCGAGATAATTTTAAAAAATATTATTGAATTCAAAATAAGTTACGCGAGATAATTTTAAAAAATATTATTGAATTCAAAATAACTTACGCGAGATAATTTTAAAAAATATTATTGAATTCAAAATAAGTTACGCGAGATAATTTTAAAAAATATTATTGAATTCAAAATAACTTACGCGAGATAATTTTAAAAAATATTATTGAATTCAAAATAACTTACGCGAGATAATTTTAAAAAATATTATTGAATTCAAAATAAGTTACGCGAGATAATTTTAAAAAATATTATTGAATTCAAAATAAGTTACGCGAGATAATTTTAAAAAATATTATTGAATTCAAAATAAGTTACGCGAGATAATTTTAAAAAATATTATTGAATTCAAAATAACTTACGCGAGATAATTTTAAAAAATATTATTGAATTCAAAATAAGTTACGCGAGATAATTTTAAAAAATATTATTGAATTCAAAATAACTTACGCGAGATAATTTTAAAAAATATTATTGAATTCAAAATAAGTTACGCGAGATAATTTTAGAAAATATTATTGAATTCAAAATAAGTTACGCGAGATAATTTTAAAAAATATTATTGAATTCAAAATAACTTACGCGAGATAATTTTAAAAAATATTATTGAATTCAAAATAAGTTATGCGAGATAATTTTAAAAAATATTATTGAATTCAAAATAACTTACGCGAGATAATTTTAAAAAATATTATTGAATTCAAAATAAGTTACGCGAGATAATTTTAAAAAATATTATTGAATTCAAAATAACTTACGCGAGATAATTTTAGAAAATATTATTGAATTCAAAATAAGTTACGCGAGATAATTTTAAAAAATATTATTGAATTCAAAATAACTTACGCGAGATAATTTTAAAAATATTATTGAATTCAAAATAACTTACGCGAGATAATTTTAAAAAATATTATTGAATTCAAAATAAGTTACGCGAGATAATTTTAAAAAATATTATTGAATTCAAAATAAGTTACGCGAGATAATTTTAAAAAATATTATTGAATTCAAAATAACTTACGCGAGATAATTTTAAAAAATATTATTGAATTCAAAATAAGTTACGCGAGATAATTTTAGAAAATATTATTGAATTCAAAATAAGTTACGCGAGATAATTTTAAAAAATATTATTGAATTCAAAATAACTTACGCGAGATAATTTTAAAAAATATTATTGAATTCAAAATAAGTTATGCGAGATAATTTTAAAAAATATTATTGAATTCAAAATAACTTACGCGAGATAATTTTAAAAAATATTATTGAATTCAAAATAAGTTACGCGAGATAATTTTAAAAAATATTATTGAATTCAAAATAACTTACGCGAGATAATTTTAGAAAATATTATTGAATTTAAAATAAGTTACGCGAGATAATTTTAAAAAATATTATTGAATTCAAAATAAGTTACGCGAGATAATTTTAAAAAATATTATTGAATTCAAAATAAGTTACGCGAGATAATTTTAAAAAATATTATTGAATTCAAAATAACTTACGCGAGATAATTTTAAAAAATATTATTGAATTCAAAATAACTTACGCGAGATAATTTTAAAAAATATTATTGAATTCAAAATAACTTACGCGAGATAATTTTAAAAAATATTATTGAATTCAAAATAAGTTACGCGAGATAATTTTAAAAAATATTATTGAATTCAAAATAAGTTACGCGAGATAATTTTAAAAAATATTATTGAATTCAAAATAACTTACGCGAGATAATTTTAAAAAATATTATTGAATTCAAAATAAGTTACGCGAGATAATTTTAAAAAATATTATTGAATTCCAAATAACTTACGCGAGATAATTTTAAAAAATATTATTGAATTCAAAATAAGTTACGCGAGATAATTTTAAAAAATATTATTGAATTCAAAATAAGTTACGCGAGATAATTTTAAAAAATATTATTGAATTCAAAATAACTTACGCGAGATAATTTTAAAAAATATTATTGAATTCAAAATAAGTTACGCGAGATAATTTTAAAAAATATTATTGAATTCCAAATAACTTACGCGAGATAATTTTAAAAAATATTATTGAATTCAAAATAAGTTACGCGAGATAATTTTAAAAAATATTATTGAATTCAAAATAAGTTACGCGAGATAATTTTAAAAAATATTATTGAATTCAAAATAACTTACGCGAGATAATTTTAAAAAATATTATTGAATTCAAAATAAGTTACGCGAGATAATTTTAGAAAATATTATTGAATTCAAAATAAGTTACGCGAGATAATTTTAAAAAATATTATTGAATTCAAAATAACTTACGCGAGATAATTTTAAAAAATATTATTGAATTCAAAATAACTTACGCGAGATAATTTTAAAAAATATTATTGAATTCAAAATAAGTTACGCGAGATAATTTTAAAAAATATTATTGAATTCAAAATAAGTTACGCGAGATAATTTTAAAAAATATTATTGAATTCAAAATAACTTACGCGAGATAATTTTAAAAAATATTATTGAATTCAAAATAAGTTACGCGAGATAATTTTAAAAAATATTATTGAATTCAAAATAAGTTACGCGAGATAATTTTAAAAAATATTATTGAATTCAAAATAAGTTACGCGAGATAATTTTAAAAAATATTATTGAATTCAAAATAACTTACGCGAGATAATTTTAAAAAATATTATTGAATTCAAAATAACTTACGCGAGATAATTTTAAAAAATATTATTGAATTCAAAATAAGTTACGCGAGATAATTTTAAAAAATATTATTGAATTCAAAATAAGTTACGCGAGATAATTTTAAAAAATATTATTGAATTCAAAATAAGTTACGCGAGATAATTTTAAAAAATATTATTGAATTCAAAATAACTTACGCGAGATAATTTTAAAAAATATTATTGAATTCAAAATAAGTTACGCGAGATAATTTTAAAAAATATTATTGAATTCAAAATAACTTACGCGAGATAATTTTAAAAAATATTATTGAATTCAAAATAAGTTACGCGAGATAATTTTAGAAAATATTATTGAATTCAAAATAAGTTACGCGAGATAATTTTAAAAAATATTATTGAATTCAAAATAACTTACGCGAGATAATTTTAAAAAATATTATTGAATTCAAAATAAGTTACGCGAGATAATTTTAGAAAATATTATTGAATTCAAAATAAGTTACGCGAGATAATTTTAAAAAATATTATTGAATTCAAAATAACTTACGCGAGATAATTTTAAAAAATATTATTGAATTCAAAATAACTTACGCGAGATAATTTTAAAAAATATTATTGAATTCAAAATAAGTTACGCGAGATAATTTTAAAAAATATTATTGAATTCAAAATAAGTTACGCGAGATAATTTTAAAAAATATTATTGAATTCAAAATAACTTACGCGAGATAATTTTAAAAAATATTATTGAATTCAAAATAAGTTACGCGAGATAATTTTAAAAAATATTATTGAATTCAAAATAACTTACGCGAGATAATTTTAAAAAATATTATTGAATTCAAAATAAGTTACGCGAGATAATTTTAAAAAATATTATTGAATTCAAAATAACTTACGCGAGATAATTTTAAAAAATATTATTGAATTCAAAATAAGTTACGCGAGATAATTTTAAAAAATATTATTGAATTCAAAATAACTTACGCGAGATAATTTTAAAAAATATTATTGAATTCAAAATAACTTACGCGAGATAATTTTAAAAAATATTATTGAATTCAAAATAAGTTACGCGAGATAATTTTAAAAAATATTATTGAATTCAAAATAAGTTACGCGAGATAATTTTAAAAAATATTATTGAATTCAAAATAAGTTACGCGAGATAATTTTAAAAAATATTATTGAATTCAAAATAAGTTACGCGAGATAATTTAAAAAAATATTATTGAATTCAAAATAACTTACGCGAGATAATTTTAAAAAATATTATTGAATTCAAAATAAGTTACGCGAGATAATTTTAAAAAATATTATTGAATTCAAAATAAGTTACGCGAGATAATTTTAAAAAATATTATTGAATTCAAAATAAGTTACGCGAGATAATTTTAAAAAATATTATTGAATTCAAAATAAGTTACGCGAGATAATTTTAAAAAATATTATTGAATTCAAAATAAGTTACGCGAGATAATTTTAAAAAATATTATTGAATTCAAAATAAGTTACGCGAGATAATTTTAAAAAATATTATTGAATTCAAAATAACTTACGCGAGATAATTTTAAAAAATATTTTTGAATTCAAAATAAGTTACGCGAGATAATTTTAAAAAATATTATTGAATTCAAAATAAGTTACGCGAGATAATTTTAAAAAATATTATTGAATTCAAAATAAGTTACGCGAGATAATTTTAAAAAATATTATTGAATTCAAAATAACTTACGCGAGATAATTTTAAAAAATATTATTGAATTCAAAATAAGTTACGCGAGATAATTTTAAAAAATATTATTGAATTCAAAATAAGTTACGCGAGATAATTTTAAAAAATATTATTGAATTCAAAATAAGTTACGCGAGATAATTAAAAAAAATATTATTGAATTCAAAATAAGTTACGCGAGATAATTTTAGAAAATATTATTGAATTCAAAATAAGTTACGCGAGATAATTTTAAAAAATATTATTGAATTCAAAATAAGTTACGCGAGATAATTTTAAAAAATATTATTGAATTCAAAATAAGTTACGCGAGATAATTAAAAAAAATATTATTGAATTCAAAATAAGTTACGCGAGATAATTTTAAAAAATATTATTGAATTCAAAATAAGTTACGCGAGATAATTTTAAAAAATATTATTGAATTCAAAATAAGTTACGCGAGATAATTTTAAAAAATATTATTGAATTCAAAATAACTTACGCGAGATAATTTTAAAAAATATTATTGAATTCAAAATAAGTTACGCGAGATAATTTTAAAAAATATTATTGAATTCAAAATAAGTTACGCGAGATAATTTTAAAAAATATTATTGAATTCAAAATAAGTTACGCGAGATAATTAAAAAAAATATTATTGAATTCAAAATAAGTTACGCGAGATAATTAAAAAAATATTATTGAATTCAAAATAAGTTACGCGAGATAATTAAAAAAAATATTATTGAATTCAAAATAAGTTACGCGAGATAATTTTAAAAAATATTATTGAATTCAAAATAAGTTACGCGAGATAATTTTAAAAAATATTATTGAATTCAAAATAAGTTACGCGAGATAATTTTAAAAAATATTATTGAATTCAAAATAAGTTACGCGAGATAATTAAAAAAAAATATTATTGAATTCAAAATAAGTTACGCGAGATAATTAAAAAAATATTATTGAATTCAAAATAAGTTACGCGAGATAATTAAAAAAAATATTATTGAATTCAAAATAAGTTACGCGAGATAATTAAAAAAAATATTATTGAATTCAAAATAAGTTACGCGAGATAATTAAAAAAAATATTATTGAATTCAAAATAAGTTACGCGAGATAATTAAAAAAAATATTATTGAATTCAAAATAAGTTACGCGAGATAATTTTAGAAAATATTATTGAATTCAAAATAAGTTACGCGAGATAATTTTAAAAAATATTATTGAATTCAAAATAAGTTACGCGAGATAATTTTAAAAAATATTATTGAATTCAAAATAAGTTACGGGAGATAATTAAAAAAAATATTATTGAATTCAAAATAACTTACGCGAGATAATTTTAAAAAATATTATTGAATTCAAAATAAGTTACGGGAGATAATTTTAAAAAATATTATTGAATTCAAAATAACTTACGCGAGATAATTTTAAAAAATATTATTGAATTCAAAATAACTTACGCGAGATAATTTTAAAAAATATTATTGAATTCAAAATAAGTTACGCGAGATAATTTTAAAAAATATTATTGAATTCAAAATAAGTTACGCGAGATAATTTTAAAAAATATTATTGAATTCAAAATAAGTTACGCGAGATAATTTTAAAAAATATTATTGAATTCAAAATAAGTTACGCGAGATAATTTTAAAAAATATTATTGAATTCAAAATAACTTACGCGAGATAATTTTAAAAAATATTATTGAATTCAAAATAACTTACGCGAGATAATTTTAAAAAATATTATTGAATTCAAAATAAGTTACGCGAGATAATTAAAAAAAATATTATTGAATTCAAAATAAGTTACGCGAGATAATTTTAAAAAATATTATTGAATTCAAAATAAGTTACGCGAGATAATTTTAAAAAATATTATTGAATTCAAAATAAGTTACGCGAGATAATTAAAAAAAATATTATTGAATTCAAAATAACTTACGCGAGATAATTTTAAAAAATATTATTGAATTCAAAATAAGTTACGCGAGATAATTAAAAAAAATATTATTGAATTCAAAATAAGTTACGCGAGATAATTTTAAAAAATATTATTGAATTCAAAATAAGTTACGCGAGATAATTTTAAAAAATATTATTGAATTCAAAATAAGTTACGCGAGATAATTAAAAAAAATATTATTGAATTCAAAATAAGTTACGCGAGATAATTAAAAAAAATATTATTGAATTCAAAATAAGTTACGCGAGATAATTTTAAAAAATATTATTGAATTCAAAATAAGTTACGCGAGATAATTTTAAAAAATATTATTGAATTCAAAATAAGTTACGCGAGATAATTTTAAAAAATATTATTGAATTCAAAATAAGTTACGCGAGATAATTTTAAAAAATATTATTGAATTCAAAATAAGTTACGCGAGATAATTTAAAAAAATATTATTGAATTCAAAATAAGTTACGCGAGATAATTTTAAAAAATATTATTGAATTCAAAATAACTTACGCGAGATAATTTTAGAAAATATTATTGAATTCAAAATAAGTTACGCGAGATAATTTTAAAAAATATTATTGAATTCAAAATAAGTTACGCGAGATAATTAAAAAAAATATTATTGAATTCAAAATAACTTACGCGAGATAATTTTAGAAAATATTATTGAATTCAAAATAAGTTACGCGAGATAATTTTAAAAAATATTATTGAATTCAAAATAAGTTACGCGAGATAATTAAAAAAAATATTATTGAATTCAAAATAACTTACGCGAGATAATTTTAAAAATTATTATTGAATTCGAAATAAGTTATGCGAGATAATTTAAAAAAATATTATTGAATTCAAAATAACTTACGCGAGATAATTTTAAAAATTATTATTGAATTCAAAATAAGTTACGCGAGATAATTTTAGAAAATATTATTGAATTCAAAATAACTTACGCGAGATAATTTTAAAAAATATTATTGAATTCAAAATAAGTTACGCGAGATAATTTTAAAAAATATTATTGAATTCAAAAAAAGTTACGCGAGATAATTTTAAAAAATATTATTGAATTCAAAATAACTTACGCGAGATAATTTTAAAAAATATTATTGAATTCAAAATAACTTACGCGAGATAATTTTAAAAAATATTATTGAATTCAAAATAAGTTACGCGAGATAATTTTAAAAAATATTATTGAATTCAAAATAACTTACGCGAGATAATTTTAAAAAATATTATTGAATTCAAAATAACTTACGCGAGATAATTTTAAAAAATATTATTGAATTCAAAATAAGTTACGCGAGATAATTTTAAAAAATATTATTGAATTCAAAATAAGTTACGCGAGATAATTTTAAAAAATATTATTGAATTCAAAATAAGTTACGCGAGATAATTTTAAAAAATATTATTGAATTCAAAATAAGTTACGCGAGATAATTTTAAAAAATATTATTGAATTCAAAACAGGTTACGCGAGATAATTTTAAAAAATATTATTGAATTCAAAATAAGTTACGCGAGATAATTTTAAAAAATATTATTGAATTCAAAATAAGTTACGCGAGATAATTTTAAAAAATATTATTGAATTCGAAATAAGTTATGCGAGATAATTTTAAAAAATATTATTGAATTCAAAATAAGTTACGCGAGATAATTTTAAAAAATATTATTGAATTCAAAATAAGTTACGCGAGATAATTTTAAAAAATATTATTGAATTCAAAATAAGTTACGCGAGATAATTTTAAAAATTATTATTGAATTCAAAATAAGTTATGCGAGATATTTTTAAAAAATATTATTGAATTCAAAATAAGTTACGCGAGATAATTTTAAAAATTATTATTGAATTCGAAATAAGTTACGCGAGATAATTTTAAAAAATATTATTGAATTCAAAATAACTTACTCGAGATAATTTTAAAAAATATTATTGAATTCAAAATAAGTTACGCGAGATAATTTTAAAAAATATTATTGAATTCAAAATAAGTGACTCGAGATAATTAAAAAAAATATTATTAATTCAAAATAACTTACGCGAGATAATTTTAAAAAAATATTATTGAATTCAAAATAAGTTACGCGAGATAATTTTAAAAATTATTATTGAATTCAAAATAAGTTATGCGAGATATTTTTAAAAAATATTATTGAATTCAAAATAAGTTACGCGAGATAATTTTAAAAATTATTATTGAATTCGAAATAAGTTACGCGAGATAATTTTAAAAAATATTATTGAATTCAAAATAACTTACGCGAGATAATTTTAAAAAATATTATTGAATTCAAAATAAGTTACGCGAGATAATTTTAAAAAATATTATTGAATTCAAAATAAGTTACGCGAGATAATTTTAAAAAATATTATTGAATTCAAAATAAGTTACGCGAGATAATTTAAAAAAATATTATTGAATTCAAAATAAGTTATGCGAGATAATTTTAAAAAATATTATTGAATTCAAAATAAGTTACGCGAGATAATTTAAAAAAAATATTATTGAATTCAAAATAAGTTACGCGAGATATTTTAAAAAATATTATTGAATTCGAAATAAGTTACGCGAGATAATTTTAAAAAATATTATTGAATTCGAAATAAGTTACGCGAGATAATTAAAAAAAATATTATTGAATTCAAAATAAGTGACTCGAGATAATTTAAAAAAATATTATTGAATTCAAAATAAGTTACGCGAGATAATTAAAAAAAATATTATTGAATTCAAAATAAGTGACTCGAGATACTTTAAAAAAAATATTATTGAATTCAAAATAAGTTACGCGAGATAATTTTAAAAAATATTATTGAATTCAAAATAAGTTACGCGAGATAATTTTAAAAAATATTATTGAATTCGAAATAAGTTACGCGAGATAATTTAAAAAAATATTATTGAATTCAAAATAAGTTACGCGAGATAATTTTAAAAAATATTATTGAATTCAAAATAAGTTACGCGAGATAATTTTAAAAAATATTATTGAATTCGAAATAAGTTACGCGAGATAATTTAAAAAAATATTATTGAATTCAAAATAAGTTACGCGAGATAATTTAAAAAAATATTATTGAATTCAAAATAAGTTACGCGAGATAATTTTAAAAAATATTATTGAATTCCAAATAAGTTACGCGAGATAATTAAAAAAAATATTATTGAATTCAAAATAACTTACGCGAGATAATTTTAAAAAATATTATTGAATTCAAAATAAGTTACGCGAGATAATTTTAAAAATTATTATTGAATTTAAAATAAGTTACGCGAGATAATTTTAAAAAATATTATTGAATTCAAAATAAGTTACGCGAGATAATTTTAAAAAATTATTATTGAATTCAAAATAAGTTATGCGAGATAATTTTAAAAAATATTATTGAATTCAAAATAAGTTATGCGAGATAATTTTAAAAAATTATTATTGAATTCAAAATAAGTTACGCGAGATAATTTTAAAAAATATTATTGAATTCAAAATAAGTTATGCGAGATAATTTTAAAAAATATTATTGAATTCAAAATAAGTTATGCGAGATAATTTTAAAAAATATTATTGAATTCAAAATAAGTTATGCGAGATAATTTTAAAAAATATTATTGAATTCAAAATAAGTGACTCGAGATAATTTAAAAAAAATATTATTGAATTCAAAATAAGTGACTCGAGATAATTTTAAAAAATATTATTGAATTAAAAATAAGTTATGCGAGATAATTTTAAAAAATATTATTGAATTCAAAATAAGTTATGCGAGATAATTTTAAAAAATATTATTGAATTAAAAATAAGTTATGCGAGATAATTTTAAAAATTATTATTGAATTCAAAATAAGTGACTCGAGATAATTTTAAAAAATATTATTGAATTAAAAATAAGTTATGCGAGATAATTTTAAAAAATATTATTGAATTCAAAATAAGTTACGCGAGATAATTTTAAAAAATATTATTGAATTCAAAATAAGTTACGCGAAATAATTTTAAAAAATATTATTGAATTCAAAATAAGTTATGCGAGATAATTTTAAAAAATATTATTGAATTCAAAATAAGTTATGCGAGATAATTTTAAAAAATATTATTGAATTCAAAATAAGTTATGCGAGATAATTTTAAAAAATATTATTGAATTCAAAATAAGTTATGCGAGATAATTTTAAAAAATATTATTGAATTCAAAATAAGTTATGCGAGATAATTTTAAAAAATATTATTGAATTCAAAATAAGTTATGCGAGATAATTTTAAAAAATATTATTGAATTCAAAATAAGTTATGCGAGATAATTTTAAAAAATATTATTGAATTCAAAATAAGTTATGCGAGATAATTTTAAAAAATATTATTGAATTCAAAATAAGTTATGCGAGATAATTTTAAAAATATTATTGAATTCAAAATAAGTTATGCGAGATAATTTTAAAAAATATTATTGAATTAAAAATAAGTTATGCGAGATAATTTTAAAAAATATTATTGAATTCAAAATAACTTACGCGAGATAATTTTAAAAAATATTATTGAATTCAAAATAAGTTACGCGAGATAATTTTAAAAAATATTATTGAATTCAAAATAAGTTATGCGAGATAATTTTAAAAAATATTATTGAATTCAAAATAAGTTATGCGAGATAATTTTAAAAAATATTATTGAATTCAAAATAAGTTATGCGAGATAATTTTAAAAAATATTATTGAATTCAAAATAAGTTATGCGAGATAATTTTAAAAAATATTATTGAATTCAAAATAAGTTATGCGTGATAATTTTAAAAAATATTATTGAATTCAAAATAAGTTATGCGAGATAATTTTAAAAAATATTATTGAATTCAAAATAAGTTATGCGAGATAATTTTAAAAAATATTATTGAATTCAAAATAAGTTATGCGAGATAATTTTAAAAAATATTATTGAATTCAAAATAAGTTATGCGAGATAATTTTAAAAAATATTATTGAATTCAAAATAAGTTATGCGAGATAATTTTAAAAAATATTATTGAATTCAAAATAAGTTATGCGAGATAATTTTAAAAAATATTATTGAATTCAAAATAAGTTATGCGAGATAATTTTAAAAAATATTATTGAATTCAAAATAAGTTATGCGAGATAATTTTAAAAAATATTATTGAATTCAAAATAAGTTATGCGAGATAATTTTAAAAAATATTATTGAATTCAAAATAAGTTATGCGTGATAATTTTAAAAAATATTATTGAATTCAAAATAAGTTATGCGAGATAATTTTAAAAAATATTATTGAATTCAAAATAAGTTATGCGAGATAATTTTTAAAAATATTATTGAATTCAAAATAAGTTATGCGAGATAATTTTAAAAAATATTATTGAATTCAAAATAAGTTATGCGAGATAATTTTAAAAAATATTATTGAATTCAAAATAAGTTATGCGAGATAATTTTAAAAAATATTATTGAATTCAAAATAAGTTACGCGAGATAATTAAAAAAAATATTATTGAATTCAAAATAAGTTACGCGAGATAATTTTAAAAAATATTATTGAATTCAAAATAAGTTATGCGAGATAATTTTAAAAAATATTATTGAATTCAAAATAAGTTATGCGAGATAATTTTAAAAAATATTATTGAATTCAAAATAAGTTATGCGAGATAATTTTAAAAAATATTATTGAATTCAAAATAAGTTACGCGAGATAATTTTAAAAAATATTATTGAATTCAAAATAAGTTATGCGAGATAATTTTAAAAAATATTATTGAATTCAAAATAAGTTATGCGAGATAATTTTAAAAAATATTATTGAATTCAAAATAAGTTATGCGAGATAATTTTAAAAAATATTATTGAATTCAAAATAAGTTATGCGAGATAATTTTAAAAAATATTATTGAATTCAAAATAAGTTACGCGAGATAATTTTAAAAAATATTATTGAATTCAAAATAAGTTACGCGAGATATTTTAAAAAATTATTATTGAATTCAAAATAAGTGACTCGAGATAATTTAAAAAAATTATTATTGAATTCCAAATAAGTTACGCGAGATAATTTTAAAAAATATTATTGAATTCCAAATAAGTTACGCGAGATAATTAAAAAAAATATTATTGAATTCAAAATAAGTTACGCGAGATAATTTTAAAAAATATTATTGAATTCAAAATAAGTTACGCGAGATAATTAAAAAAAATATTATTGAATTCAAAATAAGTGACTCGAGATAATTTAAAAAAATTATTATTGAATTCAAAATAAGTGACTCGAGATAATTTTAAAAAATATTATTGAATTCAAAATAAGTTACGCGAGATAATTTTAAAAAATATTATTGAATTCAAAATAAGTTATGCGAGATAATTTAAAAAAATATTATTGAATTCAAAATAAGTTACGCGAGATAATTAAAAAAAATATTATTGAATTCAAAATAAGTTACGCGAGATAATTTTAAAAAATATTATTGAATTCAAAATAAGTTATGCGAGATAATTTAAAAAAATATTATTGAATTCAAAATAAGTGACTCGAGATAATTGAAAAAAATATTATTGAATTCAAAATAAGTGACTCGAGATAATTTAAAAAAATATTATTGAATTCAAAATAAGTGACTCGAGATAATTTAAAAAAATATTATTGAATTCAAAATAAGTTACGCGAGATAATTTTAAAAATTATTATTGAATTCAAAATAAGTTACGCGAGATAATTTTAAAAAATGTTATTGAATTCAAAATAAGTGACTCGAGATAATTTAAAAAAATATTATTGAATTCAAAATAAGTGACTCGAGATAATTTAAAAAATATTATTGAATTCAAAATAAGTTATGCGAGATAATTTTAAAAAATATTATTGAATTCAAAATAAGTTACGCGAGATAATTAAAAAACATTATTATTGAATTCAAAATAAGTTACGCGAGATAATTTTAAAAAAATATTATTGAATTCAAAATAAGTTACGCGAGATAATTAAAAAAAATATTATTGAATTCAAAATAAGTTACGCGAGATAATTAAAAAAAATTATTATTGAATTCAAAATAAGTTACGCGAGATAATTTTAAAAAATATTATTGAATTCAAAATAAGTTACGCGAGATAATTTAAAAAAAATTTTATTGAATTCAAAATAAGTTACGCGAGATTATTTAAAAAAATATTATTGAATTCAAAATAAGTTACGCGAGATAATTTAAAAAAAATATTTTTGAAATCAAAATAAGTTACGCGAGATAATTAAAAAAAATATTATTGAATTCAAAATAAGTGACTCGAGATAATTTAAAAAAATATTATTGAATTCAAAATAAGTTACGCGAGATAATTTTAAAAAAATTATTATTGAATTCAAAATAAGTTACGCGAGATAATTTTAAAAAATATTATTGAATTCAAAATAAGTGACTCGAGATAATTTAAAAAAATATTATTGAATTCAAAATAAGTGACTCGAGATAATTTAAAAAAATATTATTGAATTCAAAATAAGTTACGCGAGATAATTAAAAAAAATATTATTGAATTCAAAATAAGTTACGCGAGATAATTTAAAAAAAATATTATTGAATTCAAAATAAGTTACGCGAGATAATTTTAAAAAATATTATTGAATTCCAAATAAGTTACGCGGGATAATTAAAAAAAAATATTATTGAATTCAAAATAAGTTACGCGAGATAATTTTAAAAAAATATTATTGAATTCAAAATAAGTTACGCGAGATAATTAAAAAAAATATTATTGAATTCAAAATAAGTGACTCGAGATAATTTAAAAAAATATTTGAGGAAAACGATAAGTAGCAGCTTGCTCATTCTTAGATGTATATGCAGTAATTGTAAACATTTTTAATGTGTACATAAGTGTATCATGATATTAAATCTGATGCTTTTGTGCAATCGAATAAGTACTTTTAACATTTTCTCATATCTATAAGCTCTGCTATATTTTGTTGGAGATGTGGTTTAAATAATTCATTATTAGAAAGTCTGGAAATAAAGACTAATATTTTAGTTTAACTTTTTATTTAAATCAGATTTCAAAAGAGAAAGTTCAATCAAAGATAATTTCCTGCGCACGTTAAAGCGAATTGCTAATTAGAAACGCGTCGTTTAGTTCGTTTCAAATGGGAGGTTTTTTATATGACCTTATTTGATTCTGAAATATACTTATGTATTATATATATATATATATATATATATATATATATCACTATCAGCCGGTCACTGAGGTGTGACCGACAGACGTGTTATAGTAAATGTCTTAAAGTGGTCTCATGAAGATATGAAGATGGGCCAGTCATTAGGGTCTGTGTAGCAAGAAGAAAATCATACCTGAGATGTTGGATCTGAAGGTGGCTCCTTTCTTTTCTCAAGATGATCTCTTCACCCTGGTGGCATTCTGGTGGGAATCTTCATCTTTTTATCCTCAGGGCCGCCTTTCGACTTAACACATGCGTGGAGACATTTATGAAGGCATTCATGGCAGACACAAGAAAGACGACACGCGACACAATTGTAATATACATAAGGTATAACTAACTATTTTATTTTACAAAATATATATAACAATACATATTACAATTAATTTTTACAATTAAAACTGGACTATGGGCCTTTCAAAGCTAACTACCCTAACTAGTGTTGAGGGAGGGGGTGGCCCCCCTCATTTACGGAGAGGCAGAATATGCGTCCTCACATCATGGTGGTCGTGCAGGAAAAGAGCCAGAAAGATAGCAAGGGAATTATGGGAATGGATTTCTTTGTATCTCTACGCTCATGGCCAAATTACCACCCGTCCATGCTGCAGAGTGTGTTAGAAACAGTGGCACAAAGAAATAGTGCCACATATATATATGTGTGTGTGTATGTGTGTGTGTTTTCTTTTCACCCACTCTCCCTCTTTCTGTCTCTCACCATCTGTCTGTCCGTCTGTCTGTCTCTATATGCATACATATAATGAGTTAGAAAATATATATGGCAAGTAAGCTTCATTAACGTATGGAGTTTCAGACTATTGACTGAGGAATCTTCGCGAGGATAAAACACGTAAAATTTCTAATGTAGATTCGTAACGCACGAGCATGATACGCGAAAAATTCTGTGTAGCTTGATTACCATACATATTTTTAAAACTTACTGTATAGCTTTACTTACGTAGCGAGCACTGGCCAAGTAAATACTAAAAATAATTGCATCAAATTTCATGTATATATATATATATATATATATATATATAAATATATTTATATATATATATATATATATATATATATATATATATATAGAGAGAGAGAGAGAGAGAGAGAGAGAAAATAAGAAGGAACAAACCGTATTATGTGTTCACCAATGTTTCGTCTTTATTTCGAGACTTCCTCTGCATGAATGAGATTAAGAAACCAAAAAATATACCAGTACAAAATATTTGAAAATGTTTCACGTGCACAGTGTGATGCAGTTCTATTTCAGAGAAACGGAAAATTGATGTTGGAAATTCAAAAAGGAGGGGGGCTGGCGCTGTTAAAGTCGTTAATTTAATTTTAAAACTATGAACGCAAGTTTATATTCTTATTGGGAAACATTTGCAAAACAAAACTATTCACAGCTTAGATATAACATCATTATATACTAATGTCCCCATTAAAAATGCTTGAATCTACTCCTTAAACATTTAAAAAAAATCTAACATTAGCTTACCTTTTCCTCCCGACACTCTTATAAAAATCATTAGACTTATAACTAACATGACTTATTTTCATTTCAATAACAATTTCTATAAACTAAATTTTGGTCTTCCTATGGGTAACGCTCTTAATGGAGTATTAGCTTGCCTTTTCTTAGAATTCCTAGAATCTGGTCCTTTCAAATTCAGATTACCTCCAAACACAGAGTATTTCAGATACATTGACGACATCTTAATTTTTCTTCCTGAAAATACGCGCATAAATATCATTAGAGACAAATTAAACTCAGTCGAACCTTTCATAAAGTTTACCTATGAAACAGAAAACAATAACTCATTACTTTTTCTTGACATACTTATAATAAAATCCAATAATAAACTATCCTTCAAAGTTCACCGCAAAACTACACACAAAAACGATTACATACATTTCTATTCACACGATAACAATAAAATAAAAACAGGGATGATAATTGGTTTCTTCTTACGCGCTTTCAGAATTTGCAGTCCTGAATATCTGGACGAAGAATTCAAATACCTTACAAACATTTTGAAAACCTTGCAATATCCGACATATTTCATATTGAATGCTAAGAGAAAAGCCACACAAATATTTTCCAGCCACACAAATATTTTCCAGAATAAATAATAATAAAAAATCATACACACCAGACCTTTCTCTCATAAACAGACATCTTCTTTTACCTACACACACCAATAATACAATAATCTATAACACACTAAACAAACTAAAAATTCCTATCGTACAAACCACATCACTAACCATAAGACATATATTAAAAACCACGAAACATCTCTATAACAAACCAGCTTCCGATGGAGGTATATATACTATTCCTTGCCATAATTGCCATCATAAATACGTTGGTGAAACTCAGCGTAAATTGGAAAAAAGGCTCAATGAACACAAAAGAGATATAAAAAATAGCAATTCTCTAAGTGCATTATTCTCTCATTCATTGCAACATAACCACAACTTTGATTTAAAACAAGCAAAAGTAGTTAAATTTATTTCAAATAAACCGCGCCGGAGACTTCTTGAATCTGCGCTTATCGCAATTTCAAGCACTATTAAACAACGTGGAGGTTTCTATAACATATCGCTATTAATAAGTAAACTGTTATTAAAAGAACATTATTTAACTGTGGACACAGGTTAACTTTCTCACACCATTCAAACACCTCCTGTAATAATTAACACATAATCTCAATCAATAAATTACATAAAAAACACTCATTTCATTTCTGTTACAAATTTATATTTGAATTTCAACAGATATATCTTTTTCCCAATAAGAATATAAACTTGCGTTCATAGTTTTAAAATTAAATTAACGACTATATGACGTCAGTAAAATTTCCTTCTCTTTAACAGCGCCAGCCCCCCTCCTTTTTGAATTTCCAATATCAATTTTCCGTTTCTCTGAAATAGAACTGCATCACACTGTGCACGTGAAACATTTTCAAATATTTTGTACTGGTATATTTTTTGGTTTCTTAATCTCATTCATCCAGAGGAAGTCTCGAAATAAAGACGAAACGTTGGTGAACACATAATACGGTTTGTTCCTTCTTATTTTCTCTATTTTGTCGGAATACTATTTCCATTATTTTCATCATATATATATATGAATCTAACATTAAATATGACGGACAGCCTGGCTGTTTATCTGTAATTGTATTATTTTCTAACTGTAATTTTTGTATTCTTTCTAAGTTCTACATCTCCCCGTGGTGGAATGGCGGTCAATAGTTGGAAGACGAGTTAAACACAATCTAAGAAATTTTATTTTAAAAAAAGAACAAAACCATTTCATTATTACTTTATGAAAAAAGTCTTTTGTTTTGTTCTTTGTTTATTTGCTATTCAGTTTTTCTAAATAAATTTGGAAACCTTAATCGTCAACCTTTGTTGGTGATAATTTGTGAAAGAAGTTTACATTTAAATTCTCTCCGCTTTGAAGTCTGTTCAAGTCGTTTATTTTGCTTTGATGCGGTTCTTTGTTTATTCTGTACTTGAAAGGTTTCATGGCTTGTTGTTTGTTTGGTCTAAGATTTGATATATTGCATTATCATAAAGGATAATCTAGCGTTTGCTTTGTAATCCGTGCAATCAAAAGGAATTGGCGTTGCAGATGTGAAAATTAAAACGCAATAACGATGACGCGCACACGCAGCTGAAAGTCTTTCAAAAACATCTCTATTCGTCTCTCTGATATCGCTTGGCAAATACACTCCCCAGATCCCACAAGATCTGTCAGAGGGACTACTACACCAGAACATCTAACAACTTTGATTTGAAAGAGAGAATTGCCGTTCAATGATTAATATGTTTCAATCCTATAGGCTTCAAGGAGTGTTTGCAACGGATCAAGATATAAAGCCAAACTAATCGATTAGCCACTATGATTCAGTCACTCTGATGAGTCGTAGAGACGTAACACGTGTCAGCGTCGGATAATATTTTAAACAATCTATATACCACTTCCTATTTGGGAGTAACAATTTGGAAAAAAAGGAAAATTATTCTGAACTCGCATTTAGGTAAAAATGCATATTCGTATATATAATTGAATTCGTTCCAAAGTATCGCAAACAAAAACAAATGAATAAAATCTAAATAAAACGCGATAAATCCAACAGTCGTGCGATATGGCCGATAGTTGAGGTTTACACTTGACACCATGGACCCCCGCTAGATTAAGCCACTCTGATGAATCGTAGACGACTAAATACGTGTCAGTGGAAAATTAATATATATATATATATATATATATATATATTGTGTATTTAGGTAGCCTATTTTCATTGTATTTTTGACATTACAGTCGAACCGGTGTATGAACAACAACAACAACAACAACAACAACAACAACAACAACAACAACAACAACAACAACAACAACAACAACAACAACAACAATAATAATAACAATAATAATAATAATAATAATATTCTAAATCAAATACTGCGTGAAGACGACAGATGCAATGTCGAAAGTACTAGCAAGAACAACATATAATAATGAAATAGATTTCGGAACATTCATACACCGGTTCGACTGTAATGTCAAAAATACCATTCGTCGAATGGAAAAACTACAGAAAAAGATAATAAAACAAGAACACTTTGTGCTATTCAATACCACATGTCTCAATATATATATATATATATATATATATATATATATATATATATATATAGATAATTTCATGCTCAATATTAACTAGCAAAGGAAAATATACTATTTTATGCATGTATTTTCAGTATTTACTAAACAGTGCTCAATATATGAGTAAGGATTCGTATCAGTTATGTGAATGTGCATAAAAATTAATGTTTTCGCCAATATCGTCCCATATATATATATATATATATATATATATATATATATATATATATATATATATATATACACTCACGCACACATATATATATGCGTTTATATATATACACCCCTCACACACACACATATATATATATATATATATATATATATATATATATATATATATATAGGGACATAATTGTATGAAACATTTGAATAAGGTTGGGTACCATGACATTATTTTTAATTGTTTAGGTATTGTATTCAACATATATTATTAAAGAGGAAAACGTTTGACAAAAAACAGAAACTAAAATATACGTCTGAAATATTTTTCTTTTATTTTCTCTTTAACTCTAATTTAATGTTTACAAAAACATGAATTAGACAAAACACGTTGGGAGAAAAAACGTCTTTCAGAAGTGTATTTAAGTTTCTGTTTGTTGCCCAAATTTTTTTCATTAATAATATATGTTGAAACTATAAAAAAATATGTTACCTATTAAAATAATTGCACGGCGCCCAGTATGGTTAAAATGTTTTATATGTATATGTGTATATCAAAAGAAATATAAGTTTTAAAATATGAATATTGCCAAATAAATCTACATAGATCATAATAAAAGGATAGAAATTCATTGATTACTTACTCAGGAAAAAAACTCCATTCTATTATCTGTTTTAAAAAAATATGATGCAATATATAATGTAATTCTTTTTAAATCATCCTTTAACTTTCTTTAATAGATAAATCTATATTTATATATCTATAAAAGTGAACGTGTCTGTGTGTGTCTGTGTACATTTCTCTACGCAATAACTCTGTCAATTTTTAGTCTACAGACTCGAAATTTTATATACAGGATACTGAGATTTGGGAAAATCGCCGTGATCAGTTTTTGGCCAGAAATTTGGCAATTAAGGGGTCAACGTTAAACGATTTGACCTTTGAGAACTCTACCAAACTCCTCCGACAATTTCGGCCTAAACACTTGAAATTTTAGACAGAGGTTCCTTGGAAATAGATCTAACTTAATAACTTAATTTGAATCCAAAACAATAAATGTTAAGGGGTCATAATAGGGGTCAGAGTTATAAAAAATTGACCTCTGCGGTCTCTTCCAAATTATTCAGACAATTTCTGGTCTAAATATTTGAAATTTTACATAAAGTGTATTCAGAGATAGGGCAAGCTTTTTTATCAGTTTGGGTCGAAAATTTTTAGTTACCAATATATAAATGTATGTATGTATGTATGTTTTCATGTCTGCCTTAAACTTTCAATTGAGGCGACGGATTTTACCAAAATCAGTATCGTTTTAAAGTTCGACCTTTCATACGACAAATATCGAAAAATTGGCTAAAAACATTAATATCTTCCCCTTCAACTAAGCACTTTTCTACAGGTGGGGGTCACTTTTTCGCCGATATTTTTAAAAGTTATCCTCTCCTTTAGATTGTCTAGCCTTAATTTTTAAAAAAATGTCGCTTCCGGTTTGGCGGTGATCGTAGCAGCATAAACGTTAAGTTTTACCCCGTTCTTTTCCTCCTTTGCGGTACGGGTTCGAGCCTGCCTTCCTACTACCACTTTTTTTTGCTCAACATACACATCAACACCCGGGCAACCCCGGGCTGAAATGCTAGTATATATATTAAAGTGAACGTGTCTGTGTGCGTGTCTGCGTGTCTGCGTGTCTGTTTGTGTACATTTTCCAACGCAATAACTCAGTCAATTTTTAGTCTACAGACTCGAAATTTGATATACAGGGTACTAGGATTTGGGAAAATTTTTGTACTCCAGTTTTTATCAGAAATTCGGCTGTTAAGGGGTCAAAGTTCAACGATTAGACCTTTAAGAACTCTATCAAACGCCTCCGACAATTTTGGCCTAAACACTTGAAATTTTGGATAGCGGTTCAGTGGACATAGATCTAGCCTAATAACTTAATTTGAGCCCCAAACCATAATGGTTAAGGGGACATAATAGGATCAAAGTTAAATAAAATTAACCGCTTTTTTTTTGGCTCAACATACACCTCACAACACCCGAGCAACGTCGGGCTGAAATGCTAGTATATATATAAAAGTGAAATTGTCCTGTGTGTGTATGTATGCGCATTTCCCTACCAAAATACTCTTTCAATTTTCGGTCTAAAGACTCAAGATTGTATATAAGGGGTATTGAGATTTGGGGAAATGTTTTTAATCGATTTTCGGCCAGAAATTTGTCTGTCAAAGGGTCAAGGTTCAACGATTTGACCTTTGAAAACTCTCAGCGAATTTTAGATGTACTTGGACATGGATCAAACTTTTTAATTTGATTTCAGCCCAAACCAATAAATGTTAAGTTGTCAAAATTGGGGCCAACGTTAAGAACAATTTGATCTCTACCACATTTTTCAACCAATTCACATCCTACACATTTGGAATTTTGCATAAAATGTACTCAAATATAGTGCAAGCTTTTAAATCGGTTTTTGGCCGAATAATTGACTGCCAAGCGATCAAAATTCAAAGGATTTGACATTTGCGATCTCTAGCAAACTTTGAGTCTAAACATTTAAAAATTTCACAAAACGGATATTCAGAAATTTAGCAAGCTACTTAATCAGTTTTGGGACAAAAATTTGGCTTCCAAGAGGTAAATGTTTAAAGAGTTGATTTTTAAAGACTCTACCAAACTCATCCGCCAATTTCGGGTCTAAACACTGGCAATTTCAGATGAAGGTTACCTGGGCATAAGTCAAACTTTATATATATATATAACGCAGATTCCATGGAAAAAGCTTATTTTCCATAACTTCCTAGTAAGGGACACTATTCCGCTCTCCTGCTTCACGTTTGAATGCAGCATGGTATCAACATGGTAGTAATCATATCTAATGTAAACAAATACTTGTTGAGCCGTCCCCATAAGTAAACAAATTCTACCCAGTTTACAACATTAACGATTACTACACTACCACCTTACATTTATTAAGCCTTATCCTCAAGTGGACTTCGGGCCTTGATGAGTTGTTACTCTCCAAGTATATATATATATGTATAACATCCTAGATTTTCTATTAACACGACCTGTGTATATTATAAAGGGAGTTAAACGGATTGTATTAAACTATTATATTTACTTATAACTCTTTATTATGAACTTTGCATTAATTTAGATATTCATTATAATATCAATCTAAAGTAATCTGTAATATTATATGTTTATACGTATGTGTATGCATATAGAAATAAACAGTCACGTGTTTGAGTTATTCTATAGCTTCATATAACGTTATCTTAGAAGATAAAGTACATATTATGTTTGTGTTTATGTGATGTCCTAATTGCATAAATTTTTGAATTATGCAAACAATTTCAATTGACGTATGTTAACGAAAAACAAATAGCATTTACTCTTTGCCCCACTGGCTGAAATTAATTAAGAAACGATGCTTCACTCTATAATCCTAATTAAAACGTTAATGTTTTTAGTGATCTAAAATGATGATAATTTTAATATATAAAAGATTGAATTAATAACGTTTATGATTTTATACAAATATGGGAGTAATCTTCAATAAAGCTATTGACGCAGTTTATTTTATTTTTTTTTTTTATTCAATTTTCACCCCAAACAAGGCACAGTGCCACTTTGAAGCAGGGGGCTACTATTAGGGAATTAATTAGCGGGGTTATTATGAAGGGAGAAGAGTAGAAAGATGTTTGTTAACATTACACTTGAACTTCTGCATATCATTGCAGTTGGGAAAGCAGAATCCCGGAAGGGAGTTCCAAAGACCCGCAGTTCTGGGGAAGAAACTATTGGAGTAAAAGGCTTTCTTGCACCTAGGGATCTCCACTGTAAAGGGATGAGACTTAGTAGCTTGTCGGGTTTGTCGGGGGTAGTTACGTCGGGGAGGTACAAGTGTTTGCAGTTCGTCAGAGCATTCACCATTAAAGTATTTGTAGAACAGGCAGAGGGATGCAACATCTCGTCGATGGGACAGAGGTTGAAGCCTAGATGACAGTTCAGGACCTATCAGGTTTGCGACTCTTTTTTGAACCCTGTCCAGGAGCGAGAGACAAGCAGCAGATGCACCAGCCCAGATGTGACAACAGTACTCCATACATGGGCGAATGGTTGCCTTATAGAGGTATAGGATACTGGCAGGCGTAAGTAGTTTTCTAGCACGGTAGAGGGAGCCAACCTTCCTTGCAGCAGCCTTGGCAATGCTATCAATGTATCTATTCCAGTTCATATTCCCTGTAAACGTTAGGCCGAGGAGTTTAAAAGAAGTACTTTCAGGCAATGTGTTCTTGGCCATTGCTATTGGTGGTAGAGAAGGTTTCTTGTAGTTATTGAAGGAAACAAGCTTAGTCTTAGCAGCATTGAATGAGACTAACCATTTTTGTCCCCATTCCACTACGGATTGGAGGTCATCCTCTAGTGTTTCTGCCATTTTCTTGGATATGTGTTCATTTGTTTTCCCCTCATATCTGTTATAGAGAGTGGTGTCATCGGCAAATATACCCATCTCCGAAACAATATTATCAGGGAGGTCGTTTATGAATATCAGGAACAATAGAGGTCCAAGGATAGACCCCTGAGGCACTCCCGCATTTATGTCATATTGTTTGGATGTACGTCCGTCGAGGACAACTTTGATTTTTCTATTACTTAAGAAGGATTTAATTACGTTATGAATTCTTCAAGTGATTCCATATGATCTAATTTTCCTTAGAAGACCATCGTGCCATACCCTGTCAAAAGCCTTAGATATATCAAGGGCCACCGCTCTACCCTCCCCTGTATTATCCAATGAACGGTATATACGTTCAGAAACTACAGTTAAGATATCTGCTGTTGAACGGGCTTGCCTGAATCCATATTGTTTGTCAGTCAAGAGTTTAGCAGCTGTTAGGTGCTGGACTAGGGCTTTAGTAACTGAGGACTCAAATATTTTGGCGAAAAGCGGGAGGAGGCTAATGGGGCGATAATTTAGTGGGTCAGTTCTTTCACCAGAATTCTTGAAGACTGGTACCACAGAGGCGGTTTTCCAGCAGTCGGGAAAACAAGATTGTATATATATATATGTATGCATATACATATTTATATATATATGCATATATATGTGTATATATATGTATATATATATAATTCTGCAGATTGTGAGAGATGATATAATTATTTCCACAGTCGAACTATGTCGTCGCTCAAAAAAATCGTAAAAGCGAACAAACCGGAAGTACAAGACTCCTGTTTCACCCTCATTTTGGCTTACCAGTTGAACACATCCGCACTCGGGATTTGAAACCCTTGCATGTAACTGCGCCACACACAAAAAAGTGCGAAACTGGAATCTTGCACTTGCGGCTTGTTGGCTTTCGTGAATTGCGACGTTGCTTGACTGGAAAATATCATATATATATATATATATATATATATATATATATATATATACATATATATATATATATACTGTTCCGTCTGCCTGCTTCCCTCCGGACTACAACTTGTATGTCGTCAAGTCCAATCTTAACAAATTCCTTATGAACCGCCCCCTTAAGTAAACACTTCAGCAAATCCCCTCACTAACGTAATATACTTGCAATAACCCTTATCCCTGGGTGGCTTCCAGGCCTTGATAAGTGGTGATCACTGTGTAAAAAAAAATACACACATATACATGCATACATACATTCATATATATATACATACATATATATATATATACATATATATATATATATATATATATATATATATTCACATTCCTATGGAAAATAAAAAGAAGCAGCCAAGACGAAATAAATAAATAAAATTATATATTTGACAATTTGTACAAGTTTAATAAAACCGGAAGAAATTAATATACTAAACAATTAGTAAAAGACATGTCTTGACTATGCATTTCCTACAATAACAACTAAAATATTCATTGACAAATAATATATATATATATATATATATATATATATATATATATATATATGCAACATATTATGAAAGTAAAAATATCTTAATTAACATATATATTGATGATGATCAAGCATTTCAATCCAGCACCAGAAATTAATATTTTATAATGCTCTTCTATATGTACATGCGTTTCAGAAAATAACGTTTTATCACAGTTACATTAAAATAAACCTCAAAGTTAATTTTGAGTTTTAACTTTAGCATGAAAATCAGAAATTTTGATTGAAATTTGGATTACCGTTTTGTATGATAATGTCTTTAATTTCGATTTTCGTCAGGTGCTAAACTGATGTGTTCGGGAAATTAATTTTACCTGTCCTGAAACGGATATTTCTCTCATGCACATATTGCAACCAAAATATATTGGGAATCTTGCTGGTATTGTTGACAGAATGCAAACACGGGTTAGATTAATAACAGATTACTAAGTGCTCGAATCTCCAACACGCAATTTAATGTACAAAGATGAGAGATGTATTAGAGAAAACAGGAACAAATCGATTTGATAACATATCACAGTAGTTGAGTGCACGTGGACCGATAAACAACCGGGATTCATCTTGTGACGTTCATGGTGTCTGGCCCGATGTAATACCTTTCTTTCTCTTGCACTAATTTGCTATCCTTGTGTTTGTGATCAAAGTTCTGGACTAAAACTTACTTTCAATCTTTATAAATCGATAAGAATATTAATTTGGTAAAAACATACATTAGTATCATCGACTAAAGAAAAAAATGAGACCATCCTATATCGTTATAAAGACGTTATAATAATCGTAGCGAAAATATGCTATAAATGCATGAAAAGAGTTTATGTTACTTAGACTGTTACTTTCCTTTAATAATTACAGGAAGCTTTCCCAACTACTAGTAGGCATGGCTGATAACATCAAACCCGAGAATTCTTCCTTCAAACTCCCCAGTTTAACATTCATAGGTGCTATGAGGGGAAATGAATACATTGCTGAGATTGCAAAGGCTGCTGCTAAGAAGATGGGGTTTCTCTGTCGTACTAGAAGATCACTTGCACCTTAAAGTATCCTGTACCTCTACAAAGCCACCATTCGCTTATGCATGTAGTATTGTTGCCACATCTTATATGATTCATCTACCATTAGTCTCTCCTCTTCGACGTGTACATAACCCGTACAAACTCATATAGCAACAAAATCATACCCCTTAAGCGTGAAGGTCCTTAAATGCTAGATTTCTTAATTCTCTCTCTGTTTCCCGTTTCCGTAACTCTACTAACCCACAGAAATTTAAATGTAACGTGAACAGACAGTTCAGTGCTCAACTCCCTTACTTTACATTGGGCAATATGCCTCGTTAAGAGTGAAAAATGAGTAAAACAAAATACATCATCTGATTATCGTGTGTCTATAGATACACGTATTTCTGTCTGTAACTGTGTTATGATTTTCAAAACAATATGGCCAATTCTTTATTCACGTTGTTAAAGTTAAGATAGATAATCCAGTGAATATGTGACGATAGAGATAAACACACTGTATTTAAGACGTCCGCAATGTCTTGCTGGAACAACAGCTATTTGTAAAAGATAAAATGTGCTTGTGTCGATTTGTGATTTTTGTAATATGCTAATAATATACAAAGAGATGACAGAAAAGAATAAACACCCATTAAGAAAAAAACAAGTTATTTCAGTAAACATATAATTTATTGAACAAAATCAAAAATAAATAGTCACACATTTAATAACTAATACTCGGCTGACTTTCTGTTTGCTGTTTTAATGCTAGGACCCTTCTAGGCATGGCATTGATCAGTTGACGAATATAATTTTGAGGAATTTCTGCCATGTCTGATCCACTAATGCTAAAAGTTCAGATTTAAAAATGCCTTTCCTTCCTTTTTGCAAAGTTTCCGGTCTAATATGCCCTAAAGGTTTTTAATTGGGCTCATATCCGGGGATTAGCTTGGTCATGAAAATTTATTAATCTCCTAACCAATGTCGTGTCGCTCTAAAAGAGTGGCAATAAGCTTCGTCTTCCATAAATAGGGAGAAAACCTGGTTCATTTTACCACTTGCGAATATTGGTAGAAGTCCTAGTAATATTGAAACATATTTAGCAGAATGCATGTTTTCTTTCGCGCTCCACCAGGTCTGAGGAGCCATCATTCCAAATTGCATCCCATAATATAACCGACCCCTCATGTTTCAGAGTTGGCTGCAGTCTTTTCGAGTCATACTCTCGCTGAGGGAGCCTCCATACCCATACGCTTCCATTGTCGGTGAATAATGCAAATCGTGACTCATCAGAGAAATGACATTGTTCTAAAGGTCATAAGTCTTTCTACCATTTCACGATCCCAGTCTTTTTTGTATTTGATATTGACAGAATGAAGTAGAGGTTTCTTTCTCGCAGATCTACTATAGAAGCTCAGCTTTTGAAGATATCCGACAGTGTTTCTGAAACTGGCACCACCTTGTATTGCAATGTCAGAGACTTTGCACCGATGACCCTTTTCAAATATTTCGTTTCACAAGACGCAAAGTTCTTTCGGAGGGCCCGGGGCGACCTGGATGCAGTTTTGTATACTCTTTGACTTTTTTGTCAATTGTATAATCACCATATTAACTAAAACGGAGTATTGAAAAATTCCTGCTATTTTGCGTTGACTAAGATCACCTTCACGTCGACCCACAATTCGTCCTCACAGAAATTCTGATGAGGCTCGTTTGCGTAATGGCATGCTTCAATGTTGTTAAATGTAATTTTAATGAGATACTCCTAAGTTATTTTAGCAGTATTCTTATCTGTAAATATAAATAAGCATATATTAATCTTATGAAAATGTTTATTTTAGTGTCGATTCTTTCCTGTCATATCTGTGTACATTTTTGGATGGTGATACGTTTTATCAAAATCAAGATAAAACTACAGAAAAAAAACAAGAATTTGGATGGACGTAATTAAGATTCGGACTATTGAAATGGTATTTTTCGTTGTTTTATTGGTGTTTTTGTGGTGCTAGACTGTCGTTGATACCTTGTTGTGACACATAGGTTTGTTAAATTTGTTACAGAATAGTACGTATTAAAACAAAAAGGTTTCACATTTATAAAATATCTAATAATATTTTCATACTAAAAAATTTATAACCGTAATTTATTTAATATATATTCATGGTGTGTCTATTTTTCTCTTCGTCTATGGAGAAAAGGTCACTTTTACCTTGAAGGATTAATAATAACTAAATTAACTCGGTTGCGTATTTAAAAGTGTTTATTTAAGAAGTACAGAATAGTATGTTACAGAAAGATTGCATCGTAAGCTCTACAACACGTAGTGTCTAAACTAGTCACGAAATATCATATATAAAATCCATTGCTCTTTATGCTTCTTGTAAAATCAGTTCCTTCTTCTTTTACTGTTCTAAACACTTTCTCGCACTCAAGACTATTACCTATGTCTACAAATCAACTATCATTTAATGTATTTGGACTAGTGCATCTGTGTTCCATTTGAAAGTTCTTAATAAATTGCGGAAACATATCTTCACTACAACATCTCCATCTCATAGACGTGATGTTTCTAGACTCTGTCTATTCCATAAATACTGTTATGTTATGTGTTCCTCTAAACTGTCTGATATATTCCCTACTTTAGACTAGTCGGTCTATCAATTTGTTGTTTTGATACATAATTGTAATATAATCTTCATATTTCAGTAGCTTCATTCCTGTTTTCATTGTACCTACATCTTTGGTATTTTAAAGACTAAAGCCAATAAGCATCTCATGTCTTTACAATAATCAGCTTTCGTTCTTGTTAGCGCTTTACATCAAGTGACTATTTGCTTTATATTGAGCGATTTTCAATAAAACAGCTCTTCTATACATAGTGTCTATATGATCACAAAATAAGGCGAACCACCATCTCGTTATAATCCTTCTTTAAAACTTTGTTTTTATGGGATAATGCCTTTTTAGGGTGCATTCACGTTTGATGTTTACTCCTTAGAACTGTGGGATTTCTATCTCGAATGTGTGGAACACAACATCCATTAATTCGTCCTTTCAAACTCTCGACACGATCAGAATAACTTTTACTTCATCTGGTTCGTGTGTCATTTGTGATTAAACTTGAACTACTTGATATAATTATTATATTTCTAATCAATTTATTTGCTATTTTTATTTCTTAGCCGGATTGATTGTTCTCTGGATATCAAAGAGAAAACGTTTCCTCCAAAATTGCAGCATGCATTAGTGATATTTTGTACTTACTTAGCAATAATCAAAAACATCTTTTTCATCTTTGCAAACATTGCCTGTGCTTGCGTCATGGAAAATGGAACATTGTTATATCAGTTTATGTACCTGCAGAAATTATGGAATAGCCTTTTCGGGTGGTGCATTACTAGTTCTCCTAATCAATCTTTTGAACATATCCACGTACCACTCTGCTTTAGCATTGTTTTCTGCACAAGACGGAGCGATCTTGGTACGCTTCAGTACAAAGGTCCGACAGTATGGTTTAATTTTATCAGATGTGATTTGAGTGAGTTCCATTGTCTATTTAATCTTCCTTAATTTGGTTTATTGATATGAATGGAACGTTTCTTTAGTTTTTATAAATATTTTTATTCTAACTTGGCAGTTATATTTTTATATCTTCTAAGTCCATCAGAAAAAAATTACTCCCCAAAAGATGTATTTTTATTCTTTCTTTAGTCTTGTATCGTCGGCATTTAAACTTTCAATATTTTGACAGAAAATGTTTATGGATATATTCTGTAATCAAAGTTTCCCTACCAAGTCTTATCCAATAGGTTTTTTGAATTGCCCATCACAATATTTTCTTTTCAAAGATTTTCTATTAAATATAAAGTTAGCGATTAGTTAGATGATATATATTTTATTTTTTCATTGATGCGTTTCGGTATTTTCCGTTTCGTTTTTACAATTTCCTTTCTCACGTTTAAAGGTCTATTATTAACAGTTTCGGCCGAAATCAAGTCACCACTTAATATTATTATTCTATTCTTTTATTTGGAAAAAATTCGTGATATTTGAAACTTTGTAACATTTAACTATTTAGATAAAGAATTTAATAATTTAGATAAAGCATTAAAAATATTACTTTTATATGTGCAGTGTGTATTTTCCTGTTCCATCCGATCGCAATTAAAACAGCCTTTCCTTTTATGAGATCTCAACTTTAATATATATCACTTCGCTTTGCACAATGTCTTTTGATTATTCATAAACCCTAACGCAATCTCTGCGTTCAAGCGTTGAACTAAGTTCATATTTTAAATTATTTAGAACACTTATTTCGATTTCAGTATGCGACACTAAACACTGCGCGAAGATTAGACATTTAAAATTGTTATCTGTAAACTCCCGTAAAATTGTTATCTGTAAACTCCCGCAAAATTGTTATCTGTAAACTCCCACAATTAGCTAAGTTAATGTAGTCTTCCTCTCCTTACTCGTGAGATTCATATATTTGTATATTCTTTTAAGGAAGCGACGTTTAAACGATTGAGTTAATTTTCCAAGTAAATCAGTTAAGGTTTAAAAAAATCAAATACAGCAGTTGTAGTAATGCGTCTTGATACTGTCGTGTTGTAAACAGCATACATCCAGGCTATGTTGTGTCCGAATGATTCTGAATTCCTGTCGTCACTGCTGTAACCTGAAAGGGTCGATAATAAAAGCCGTGGAACATTCAGAAGAATGTGTATTTACAGAAGTATAGAAGTGTATATTATAGAAGGAGTGTTGCGATACTACTTCGAGACTTCGATAGTAATAAAATAGAGTAAACCACTTCACATCATAACAAAATTAAAATTCTATTTTTTGTATTGACTACATTTTATCAGACGAGTGAGGGATACGTCCTAGACAATCAGATTAATTGAATGCGATGCCGATGCACTTGATTCTCTACACTGTGCAGTACTTAGAAGCTCTCTTTCAGTTTCTATCTTCTCTTCTAATAAGCGGTTGGTTTCGCTTTTTGATCTCGGTCTGAATCACCTCTACCAAGGTGTGCCAATAGTATTGTTAAAACCTATTGTGGATCTCAGATTGTACTCAGTATGTTTGCCTTTCTGCAAATCTTACGGCCTTGTGTCACATCTTAATGCATTGTTAATGAATATCATGAAAATGAAAACATAAAGTCATGTTTTCATTTGCATGATATTCATTAACAACGCATTAAGATCTGGCACAAGGCCGTAAGATTTGCAGAAAGGCAAACATACTGACTACAAAAAATCGATTTTTACTGTAATTCATAGAAACAATTTAGTGCACCACGTTGATAACAGTTACAGACGAAGATGAAAAAATGTTCTACATTCAATTCTAATTGAATCGGAAATATTGTGATCATTTGATCAGTAATAATGCGTAATCGTTTTTTTTTCTTATGTTTAATCTTTTTTTTTTCTTAATACAATTCAATTTATTTGGCAAAAAAAAAAAAATCAATCATCTTTCAGTTACATGTAAGCGAAGAGTGGTATAAATTTACAAAGAATACACCGTAATCGATAACCGGCCCAATTTTTATAAATTTATTTACTGCGGACTATTATCCTTATCTTTCTTAGTTGTTGTTTCACGACGTTTCGGCCAACTATTCTTCTGGCATTCGCAAGGTGGTAACCGCGACGGGATAGGAACTCTGAATCTCATAACTGTATTCACAACAATTACTGCCATCCATAGTCATTGTCGTCTCATCATGATTTGGCTAAGTAAGCCTCTGGCCTGCTTTGGGTAGGATTGAAACCGCTATCTTCAGAGAATTCTCACCTGGAACAGTAGAGATTAAATGCCTCTATCCACTGCACCAGGGGCCTCGAAGGGCGATCATGGTTGGATTTTATAAATTCACGGTTATTTATTATCTGATCTTCCATGGTTGGTTCCATATCGAATGGTATAAATGTCATTTAATTGGAATTCATTATTGAGGTGAGTATTATTTATTGATTTATTTATTGCGGACTATTTCCACTGAGAATGCAGTTAGGAGATTCGGAGTTTCTATCCCGTAGCGGTTACCACCTGACGAAGGCCAGAGGAATAGTTGACCGAAACAAAAACTAAGAAAGATGAGGATAATAGTCCGCAATAAAATAATAAATAATACTCATCTCAATAAGGAATTCCAATTAAATAATATACTAACCCATTTTATTTGCGATTGTTGCGTTGTTTTTGCATTTAATACTTCACTTAGATGTCTATTCTAAAATCCAAGGATTCTGATTGCGTAAGCACCATTCATTCGGCTTAAGCGACATTGTACTGTCCACGAAAACCTCATTTTGGTTTAGAAGTACATAATAGGTGCTGAGGTATATCACGTTAACCATTAAAAGTAAAATAGGCCCAAATCAGATCACCGTGTAACTATCGATGCTCATGAGAGAAAAGTTTAATCTTTTTGAGCCGTCCTTCATAGAGCAGATACGATAGATGCTACCTCATTCAAATTGAGATGATGGATACCAGCTATTAGATATGAAGAAGAAATCTGGATACTATAGTCTAACAATGATCTGACGACATGAATAGAGAGACATATTTCAGGAGTGAGTTTGCAGAATGAGTTTGCAGTATAAGAAAGAAGATACACTTGCTTTGTTAGCATAATGAATGCAATTTTTAGATTGCATGTCGTTGACATAAAGTAGAAAAAATAGGACTCAGTACGGATCTTTGAGGAACCATTGCTAGTATCTATCTCAGATGAAAACACTGTGCACACTTATTAATAAAATAGCAACTTGTGTTCAACAATCGTATGCATTTGACACATATATTTATACTTTACGTGACTAAAAGACGTGTGTAGAGAATCAATTTTTAGTTTAGTCACAAAAATTATTTTTAGTTGAAAGAGCATGCACTCGAGCCGGATTATTTTGTTATTTCAACAAACAACGGAACCGTTCTATCCTCGCATAAGCAGCAGTTGTATTTGTTATTTTTTTTTCGCAAACGACAATCACGCAAATAACGTAGCATCTAAAAGCAATAACCGCTGGAGTCAAAGTCCGTCTCTTTTCATTAAGATATTTAGGACTTTCAAAAGCACCCTTATTTGCATAGTCGCTCTCGCCTTGTATCTAAATGGTTCTAAGTTCGCCTGCCATTATTTCCTTACAGCAGACACATACTAACCGTGGTCGCTTATTTCTTTGTCTTTCCGTACTGTTAACACGATAATAAATCATTAGTCTCACCATTAAATAATCACAAAATGCTAAACAATGATTTACTTGCTTATATAGAACAAACAGGTGCATATGTTTATACTGGAATTGACTATAGAAAAAAACACGTATAAACTTGGGCGGACCCATACATATTGTACGCGCATGAACAAGGGAGTGAGGTAAGATATCAAAATACCGAAGGTATCAACTTCGGAAATTAAAAAAAAATGCGGTGAAGTTGCGGTCTCTATAAAATGCTAAATTGTTTAACAGTGTTCGAAGTTTATGTGTCTTGCACGTCGTTCAAAACTGTTATTAAGCTTATCTATTTCAGAAAAGTCATAATTCTGTCAATGCATGTTCGGCTAAAAGCCAGGAACTACACAGGGTACACCTGGACAAACATTATATCATCCGTTTCAGACTAGCTTCAACCCGTTCATGGTAAAATGATACGCTAATATTTATTCATTGGCATCATCAGAGAACCAATTGGGGGGCAAACGAATAAACAAGTACTTTTATTTCAGTCTTATTGGTCATATTTTAAAATAACTCTGAAACTATTGCAAATAGCTAAGCAGGCTTTTTATGTGCTTTCTTTTTATTTCTAGTAATGATATGCAGCGTTGTCCGAGGCTATAAAAGATGAACAGAGGTTAAAAGTGAGCGTTTCATTTTTACAGGAAAACTTCTATCATTCTACCACTCTCAGTTCGTCTCTCTATCTTTCTCTATTTCCACATGCCTTTCTATACATCTACATTACTTCCGCTCAGCCCATACTTCTCTCTTGTGTCAATTTATTGAACACAATTATGTCTGTTATTCATCTATAGTTTATATAAAAGATTATATTATAAATAACTGAAATTGACCCCCTCCTTATAAGTCTGGCTTAGTTAACTCTCAAAGAATAAATAATTTAAAATCTCAATTATATGAAAGCCACTTTGTGTGTATGTTTGTGTGCGTGAGTTCGTTCCTCATAGGCTGAGCGTATTTTTTGCAAGTTTTACACCAAGCTACTTTTTATATCTGGCAATGATCTTAGATAGTTTTTGTAAAGAGACTCATCCGATAAGTATCGAAAATATAAAAAATGTGAACATAAAAAATAGTCTTTCTTATAGATAAAATTTTTTTAAAGGTAGTATTTTACGTTGCACCGGTCAATAGAGATAATAAAATATCAGCAAATCATTTATTCTTAAAAAAACATATTTCCAGTCATTTGGAGATAAAGCTGAGAGGTAAAGCATTCAACTGCAGAAAAAAATAATCATCTGTTCAATCTCGAATGTACCTCACCATTGTATTTTACTTTTTTCCTTATTAGTGAATTCAATTTACGATAAAAGTGTAATTATTTAAAATCGCCGCAAATCATTTCTTTGTTTGCATGTTTTAAAACTAAACATTAATCAGAAGTGACTGTTCTAGGGCATTCATCGTCAAGCCCAAATATCAGCTGACGTGACGTAAACAAACACAGACGGAATCTTATAAATGGCATTATCATCATTATTTTTTATTTAATTTTTTGCGAATTAGTTCACTGGGCAAATTATTTTTAGTAATATATACTATTCAATAGAGGACTTATTATATACATACGCAATTTGTATAAATTAAAATATAATGTTTAAGCGTATTTTTAGAACGAGCAACGCAAGGCGTCCAATTAGTTTTAAAATATTATTCTATGGGGCACGCCAACCAAGAATATATAAACTTTGTGGGTCTTTGTCATGTACTTTTTCAACTTTTACCTGAACATAGAGACATACGCACATATAAGTGATCTTTATATACTAGATTAAACAATAACACTGATATAAACAGAATGATGAATAGAGAAGGTAAATTGAAGGAGAAGGTAGCGAGAGAGAGATTGGGGAGCAGTCTGAGTAAAAAATAAAGATATGGTGGCAGTTTGGGGGAATTGTAGAAACAAAAAAGAGCCACAGTTGTTAGCTCTTTTATTTTGTTATGTATAGTCACAGGAAACGCCAGGTACCCATGCTTATGTTTGATAAATTAAAATCAGTTTGCCATAAATATAAGGCCAGAGTGAAAAAACGTTATTGATAAACTATAAGCAGAATTTAAATGAATGATAAGAATTAGTTTTGGTTAAATGATAAAAAATAAATTTAATATCGACCAAAACACTTGAAACGGCTCAGCTTTTATTGACAACCAATCAGAAGTGTCATCTATTTTTTACACTTTGCTTATATATATTTATTCCTTTACCTTTTATAATGTAATCATTTTTATATCATTTTTATTTGAATAATTCTTCAGAATATTGCATCGTTTCATTTACGATCTAAGTACTATTTACTTCCATCTATCTATTTATCTCTGTATTTATCTATCTATTTATCTCTAGTTATCTCTCTCTCATTCTGTCTGTCTGTCTCTCTCTCTATATATGTATGCGTGCGTATCTATCTATATATTTATCTCTATTTATTCCGCTTACCTTCTATCTCTCTCCCCCCTCACTCTCTATGTGTGCTGAAGGCTCTCTAAAAAAAGGGGAATTCGAACCTGTAAAACAAAATCGATTTGATTTTATAGCTGCTAATAGATGAAAGTATAAAATTTCGAACTTGATAACTAAACTTATCTACTACGCTTGCTCAAATATTTAGTTATATCATATTTAAGCGTACTTAACGACCTGGAAACGCCTGACGGCCTGCTAGTATATTAAAAAAAAATGTTGATTAACACGCACATTGATGTTGAATACATAACACTATCAACTATATAGACAAATCTATTTCATAATATACCTAAAATTATCTACGTTCGGCTCCAAAATATATTCAATAACTATCAGGAATACCCGACATTGCCTGGAATTGAATGATGATTAACGAATGTGTCACATTTTCAATATTTTTATTCTCATCGAAATCGGCGAAAATGTCCATTTTTTAATCAAATCGATTGACTGTCTGCTTTAGTTGGAGGCCCATCACTGTGCACCGGGAGGAAGCTTCACGTGTCTTATGCAGTGACGTATCTACAATACATTGTAGTCTACATTGCACTGCAGAGAACCTACTGTTGATTTTAGAGCATTATTTTTTATGTATAATCGCTTGAATTAAAGTCTAATGACAAAAAGCAATTATCATGCTTGAATTGGCCTGTAAACAGAAACACTCATTTGGAACGAGCTTCTGTCATAAGAACCTACTGTGGATTTTATATTTCGAGCTATTCTTCTTGTGCGGTAATAAAACATCTCAAATGCACTTGCGATGTTAGTGTAAAGTGTAAATTTCGATCCAAATCGCCCGTTTCTTCTTTTATCGGAATATTTCGAGTATCTATTATTATCGATTATCGATACTTATCAAGGACACTCCGGTAGAAAACATATCTAAACGCACTGCTAAGCACATAAATTACCATCGTGTGAAATTTCATAAAAATCGACCCAACCGTTCTCGAACACACACACACACACACACACACACACACACACACACACACACACACACACACACACACACGCGCGCGCGCGCGCACACACACACACACATAGTTCTTTTTATAAAGATAACTTAGTTTCGGAAAGAAAGTTTTATCATAGTTTCTAAAAGTAGAAACGATAAAACATTTGTGTGAAATGAACTGAAATAGATATGCACACGTGTTATTTACTGCTTGACTTTTCGTCTGCTGTAGATATCTTTTTTTATTGCGTTCTGTATAAACAACTATGAAATAGATCTTCGTCCGAATGTCTTTTCACAAACTTTATTGCACTTTATACAAAATACGACAGGTTAATGAAGAAATAATAATAAAAACAAGAAAAGCGATAGAATTATATTATTTCTGTATTTGTAGCATTATTTGGACTACTAATATCATCTTTAAATTTGAAATTTCCCAACGTTTCAGCCGATGTAGCCTCTTACGGGATTTCAAACACCAGTTTTGGAGATGTCGGTTACTAGTTTTTAAGCATGTCCACGCCAGTTTTTTGTGGTTTAACTTTAGGTGTTTTGTAATGAGAGAAGTATTTATGTTTATCCGGATTCGGACAACTAATTCAGTGAAAAAATATTGCAGGTTTTGTAACCAAATATGAGAAAAACGAGAGATATTGATATATAAAAAACAAAATAATGAGTTCTGAACGCATACATTTACATAAGAGATAATTTATGAAGGTTAAAATGAAATGTTACAGCAATAAAGGAAACATAGAATGCTCGTAAATATTTTGTAAAACCAAGGGGTTCATTAGCTGAAACATTAGAAGAAGTCTGGATCGATTGATTAAGAGGCGTGAGTTTAAGGGATAAGGGAAATCATGCACTTGCGATTCTTTTTATGAATGACTTGTAAAAGACGTTGGTCTACAGAATTAGTCAAATTTGTGATTTCGTCAACATTTACTCCTCATGATAACTATTGGGGAGCATCTCACAACCCATTTTTGCTCTTAAATTAGCGTCCACTTGCATAGAAGCATTACTTCATGATACTCCAAAGGTTCTCAATTCTTCCGTAGGCCAGAGAAGCCCAGTTGTTGCAAATACTCTTTGCTTTTGTTTGCTGCATGCGAGGGAGCATTATCCTGCATAAAAATAATGGTTCTTCTGAACGTCAACATTTGCTTCTTCAGCCATGGTTCAAAGTGCTCCCCAGAAAAGATATGTAAGGATTTGACGTCACTTTTACGCTTTCTGGGACTCTAAATGGGTCAACTACCTCCGATAATCCCAGCCTAAATATCAACTACCTCCGATAATCCCAGCCTAAATATCTCACCGCCATCTTGTTGACGCTTTGACGCTTTAAACGCTGATGACAATGTCGTCCATCAAGGACCCATACTTTGCTCCAGCCATCTGGGCCATCAAGAGTGACATGCACTTTATCCGTGAAAAAAACTTTGGAAAAATCCGTTTTCATGTTGTCCTCTGCCCATTTAAATCGGTTTGGTATGTGATATTGCTTTAATGGAGGCTTTGTCACAGGCTTAATAGACTTTACCATTTCACTCAGAAGGCGACATCGAGTGCTTTTTCAGACATTCTTCGATCCAGCTTGGTCAAAGACTTCGCAGCTTGTATGACCAAAGTTCTTAACAACTTCATGTTTAATTTGGAGTAGAGAACGGCGTGAAACAACTCTAGATTTACCTTTATCAGCTCTCTTACGTACCTTTTTAGGGTAGTCAACACCGTGCTTTATAGTTTGATGGTACCTTTCTATCATTTTCAATATTTCGAAGGCAGTTTTACCTTTTGCTAGCTGTTCCGTAATAGCATTCTTTTCAGGACTACTCAAACCACCTTTACGACCCATTTTATTGACGAAACAAGCTGCCCAGTTAATAAGTTGACATACCATCAAATACCGTGGATTCAGCAAATACGATGGCAAGTTGTTTACATTGCGCGGAACAGTACGAAAGTTTCACAGTATGCGCAGCTCAGCATTGCTAACGTTTCCGAAGCTTTTGATACGAAACTACTGGTAAATTTCTGAAACTGGTAAAAAAATGTTATCTCGTTAATAATTTGACACGCAGTATATATATATATATATGTATATATATATATATATATATATATATATATATATATATATATATATATACACACACACGAGCAAACAGTTAATAAAACATGTTAAAAACACTTTGAAATGAGTTAAAAACATATTTAATCTCAACAGGAAACACTAGATAAGTGGATAGTCCTTAATCCATGGAGTTTCGAAGAAATACTTTCCTTCTCATGAGAGGGTAGGAATTAGCAAAATGCGGGATCGGATTTTGAATGCAAAAGTATTTGATGAAACAACAAGTAAGTCAAAGATCTTACTTTAAAACAAAATAAGTTAAGCAGAGGGAATATGGTGAAGAAAAAGGTGATTACACATGAATGGATAGTCTGGTGGAAGATAAATAATCAGATGACGGTAAAATCCAAATATATAAATTCAAGAAAGTTAATTGAATTTCCATTTGCACAAGTAAAATCCAAGGAAATCCCGTAATTGGAAGAAGATGGTCTATAATAATCCAAAGGCAGAAATCCATGGAAAAATTCACAAAAATGTGTGCAAAGAAAAAAAGAAAAAATTCCAATAATATTAATAAAAGAAAAACAAGATATGCTTTTCACTCTACTGCCGAGATATAAATATAAATCATAATAATAAATATTATATATATATATATATATATATATATATATATATATATATATATATATATATATATATTCCAGGTTAAAATATTCCAAAGATTAGAATTATTGAATTCCAACAATGGTCGTTGATAGTGCTCAATCAAAAAGAGAGCTAATTTGTAATTTTTTTATCTTCTTTATATAAAGTAAAATATGACTATATTTACATATATATATATATATATATATATATATATATATATATATATATATATAATTATTATCTACATACGCATACGTTTCATTCTTTCAGAATCTTCGGTGTGGAGATAATTGTTCAAATCGATCGTATGAGACGAACTGTTGACCATGAGCTACCTTTAACTTAAACTCATGAGTTCAATGCCAATTGCTCACCAAACCATATTAACCTCACATCAAATACACCAACATAGTCAGCCGTTTTACCTATGTTCAACAAATCACGCAGAATGAAACTCGTATTCATAACTTATACAAGGAGGCTTATCTTATTTCTCATTGAAATAAATATCACAAAATTGAAAAGGAACCGAAATCAACAGCAAAGATGATCTTCATACGTTATTGGATCGAGATTAATTCTGGATAAATGATAACACTATTTACTTTCACTGCATCTCATGACCTCAAAAGCGTCTTTGGCTGATATTTATTCGACTGCAATCAGTCAAAGGCAGTTTAGACATTGAGTAAAAATAATTGTCATATATAATTCTTTGATATGACAGGGACATGACAGAAATTAATGTTTCTGTTTAGAGCACTATGGAAGCATGATACTTGGCTTGCTTTTTGAACTCTAATTCAAACAATTATATATAAAATACTTAATAAAATTAATAGTAGGTTCTCTAAAGGGCAATATAGAATTGTGTGATTTGAAAGGAGGCATCAAACGTTTTATTATAGTTAAGTATTTGTAATACTCCATATTCATGAATGCAGCAAACCAGTAGTGATCACATATACCAAAAACAACAGTTGGATATAAGTGATACATTATCCACGATTACTATTCAATTGCTGCAGCTTCTTCTTTAAAAAACAAAGTTATTAAACTTGGTGATATGGGACAAGGATCAAAAAGAAAGAAACAAAACTCTAGGGGAAGTTAGTATCGCCAATGATGCTGGACTAAACAGTTGATAGTGAACAGAGTTTTGTGTATTAGGAAACGAGACTGTAATCTTGAAACGATCTCCATATTGACAATAATTAAAAGGAGCAATCGAACTCAGGAAAAGAATTTAAAAATTACCCGACAAATATGCCTGGTTAACCAAGTGCAAGAGAGAAAAAGGGGCTGTTGGAATCTTGAAAAGACAATTTTATTAAAGTGACACACCAGCATTAAAATAACTCTCTTATAACAAAACCGCTAGCATCTTGGTAGTAACAGCGGCATCTCATGCAAGTAAATGATAAAGCCGTGATGTGAGATGACGTCACAGCCGAGGCAGAAGAAAAGCAGAGAAAAAAACACGTGGCAAGACAGCAACTTAAAATTATGTGCCGGCGCGAAAGAGATAATTAACCACGTGGAGACATGAATGGACTTTTAAAGAAGCTGCTGAAGTTTTTTTGTCCTCCTAACTTTTAACAAATTGTCGGACGACCATATGCGGTTGGGCAAGCTTCAGACATAGCAACTAATGTAATGGCAGACTGGAAAACTGTGAATTGATCCAGAGAATAGGAACAGCAAGAATGCTATAATATTGTTATTCGCTTGGAAAATACGTTCCAGGCGACTTGGTGTGGTCCGATAATGAATGCTTTTTTTCTCAACTAAAAATACACTCCTGGCGAATTAATTTCCTTTGTTTCTTTGCAAAACTTTGGTACCAAACGTTGGGTCGGTGTTACAATGTAATGAGTACGTTACATGAACATTATTTTGAACCGTTAGGAAGGCTGTACTATGTTACACTTTCTACTAAGTATAGGACGATACCAACCTATATTTTGGAATTTATAAAAAATATTGCTGGTAGTATTTATACATTAGTGATACTTATAGCATAATTATTAACCCATCCTGCGTGCAATATTTCCTGCCAATTCTGTGTATGTCTAAACAATAGATGTAATATATATATATATATATATATATATATATATATATATACACATATATATATGTGTGTGTGTGTATGTGTGTTTGTGTGTGGATTGTTTTAGTGTTGTTTTAGTGATACTATTAACATGTTTATATACGATATTGATTACCTTAATATACCTCAAGATAGATTCACTAGAATTATGTGATATTGTTTTGAATAACTAATTAACGACGAGATATAAATGAACTATTATAATATAAATTTTAAACGTTCATATTCAAAATATGTAAATACAATAGAGACAAAAATTGCAATAAAAAAATTCGTTTTTATTTATTCTATATTTTATCATGGTTTAACTTAAATTATGAAGAATATAAATTAATTTTAGTGAATTTAACATTCTGTAATAATTTGTATACTCTAATGTATTTAAGCTGTGAATTTCCTTTATGTATTAAAAAACTGAACTATTTTTGGAGAAGTTTTTTTCTATTAACTATCTATATATTATTACAGCTTAAGATCTTTTAACATTGGTTAGTGAATTTATAGGTCCATAAATTTCACTGGTACATTTTAACTTCCTTTAAACCCACAGAAGGTATATTGTCATTTAGAAATTAAGGGGTTACTATTTAGTAGTGTGTATAACCAACGATGCAGGACTTGAGACTCTTTTTTGATTTGGTTTAAGAGTGAGAGACAAGTGGTAGATGCACCAGCCCAGATGTGGTAACAATACTCTATGCATGAACAAATTGTGGGTTTGTAAAAGTGTTCTCTGTTGTGAGTAATTATAAGTATGGTAGAGGGAGCCCGCTTTATTTGCAGCAGCATTGGCAATGAGTTCGATATATTAGTTTCAATTGATGTTACCTACAAATGTTAAGTTGAGGTATTTGAAAGGTGAGCTCTCAGGTTTTTAAAATTTTTTTTAATTACATTTTCACCCCAAACAAGGCACATTGCCACTTTGGTGTAGAGGGCTACTATCAGGGAAAACAACTACTGGGGTACTATCTAGGGAGCAAGATGCTGGTTCACGTTGCACTTGAACTTCTGCATGTCAGTACAGTTGGGGAAGCAGTGACCTGGAATGGAATTTCAAAGTCTAGAGATTCTGGGAAAGAAACTACTGGAGTAGAAAGATTTTTTACATCTAGGGATCTCTACAGTGTGGGGGTGGGATTTTGCAGCTTGTCGGGTCTGTCGAGGGTGTTCACGTTGTGGGGGCACAAGTGCTTGCAGTTCATCAGAGCATTCACCATTAAAATACTTGTAGAACAGGCAGAGGGGTGCAACGTTTCGTCGATGGGACAGAGGCTGAAGCTTAGATGTCAGTTCAGGGCCTATCAGATTTGCAACTCTCTTTTGAACCTGGTCAAGGAGCGAGAGACTAGTAGCCGATGCACCAGCCCAAATATGACAGCAATACTCCATACATGGACGAATGGTTGCCTTATAGAGGTACAGGATACTTTCGGGTGTTAGTAGTTTTCTAGCACGGTAGAGAGAACCCACCTTCCTTGAAGCGGCCCTGGCAATGCCCTCGATGTAATTGTTCCAATACAGTACGATAAATACAATATATGGTATGATTTTAACCCAGGTATAACAGGTTTCATATTCTTATTTATTCGTCTATATTCATAAAACCACTATCGCACCTTATTTATTATATAAAGTGTTGGTTTGCTTTTCAAAAAGAATTATGGTCCTTTTTTAAATTATAAGATTTCATAAATGAGATTAGTTCATACTGGTATATTACAGCGTCTTGAAATGAGTTGGAATTTTCTATATGATATTTGTTAGACATTTTTTTTAAATATTAGTTTGTATTATTTTATACTAGACAACTAAAGCGATCTATTTTCCCAAGAGTGGAAACGAACAATCTCAAAGGTTATATCTGTAAGTGTTGTGTTTTGTAATTGAATTGGTTCAGTCTGTATATTTTATATTTTGATAATATTATATTTTGCTTTTCTCTGCACGTAAGAAAATAAAGACATCTTTTCAGGTTAGATTTTGAAATTATTCAGGCTTTGTGTTTTTGTTGTCATATTTATTAATTTGATTAGTTTCATCTGTAATTCAGCTTTAGTGATGCTCGTACATTTTCACCTTATTATTATGGTGGAAAATTGAAACTAACTTTTTTCTTTGAGTGAAGTTTTATAATATAAAAATGTTTTCGATAGTTTCAAACGTACTTTATGATATAACTCTCTCTTCTTTGCATTATAAACAGTTGCAAAATAAAGTCCATACAAACACGACGCTTATATCCTCCTATATCGACTTAACTTTACATTCAGAATATTACTGAATATATAATAACGTTTCGTCTATATTTCTAGCTTTTAAACCAAAAATATTGTAATTAATTGTGTTTTGACTGTTAAGAGTCTATGTAACTATACACAAATTGTATTCTAATTAATAAAGCTATGTATAATGTGAAAAGATGTAAGTTTAAAAATACTCTATATATTAATACGATAGCGTGCGTGTTATTTATTAATTTTCTGTGTCACGCTTACGTCGGACTCGTTTAATTATTATGGACTTCTATTTATTGTAATAGATAATTTTACCAAAAATTCTTCATAAGTTTTGGTTTTGGTTTCGATTATAGCTGAAGGAACTATATATATATATATATATATATATATATATATATATATATATATATATATATAAGTTTGGGTTTCGGTTTTATTTCAAGCTGATGCACCCAATTCATATGGATATTTTTTTAATTTGGCAATTGCAACTTCATAATATATAAAAATCGATAGAACTCTATAATAATATATGCGAAATCATATTTAAGCGTACTTTACGACCGGGCCACGGGTGCCCCTGCGAGCTTAGATAAATAGTTTTGCAGTGTTAACATAAGAGCTACAATAACATCAGAGCGTCTCCATTTACGCTGAACATCTACAGAATGCCAACACTAATATATTACATATGGAGGAGTCCCCTGTGGAATTTCCACAGATCCCACTAGTAATTATAATTCTCATGAATGTTATTCTTATAATTGTTCATAGATTAACTAGAATGAAACACATGTATCCTAATAAACAAAGTCTCAGACAGCATAGATATAGCACTCTCCCTCGATACTAGCGCACAAATACATGTATTTGGTGACTTCAATGTCCACCACAGTAACTGGCTAGGATTCTCTAATCACACAGACGTAGCTGGTAGCTCAACACATAGCTTCTCTATATCCCATTCCTTATCTCAGTTGGTTACGTTTCCGACACGTTTCCCAGAGCACCAAGATAAACATGCCTCACTTCTAAATCTCTTTCTGACAACGGTTCCCGATGACTGTACAACAAATGCCCACAGCCCACTCAGGAATGCTGATCACGCTGTGATAATGGTAGAAATCAGCCTAAATTCTCGCCCTAAAACTGAAGACTCACGACTCAAAACAACGAGGTATTGCATAAAGGCTGATTGGAAAGCCATCAAGGAACTCATCAGAGATGCCCCATGGCAAGATATCTTTACTCTTCCAGCGGAACAGTGTGCAAATGAGACCACTGAATGGTTCAAAACTGCTATTGAAGCACATGTTCCCGCACGGAAGTTCTATAACAAGCCCCACTCTCCCCAATGGTTTACTTCTGCGTGTGCAGCTGCCATTTGTCAAAGGCAGCATGCGTTCCGCAGATTCAACCGACATAAGTCTAGCTCAAATAAACAGAAGTTTATAGAAGCTAGAAATAATTGTAAGAGAGTGATAGAGACAGCTCAGACAGATTACTCTGAAACCACCAGAAAACGCATCGAAGCACAGAAATTAGGAACCCGGGATTTTGGGAGAATCTACAACAGCGTAGTAAATAATGGACAGTCAACTATTCCCCCACTATCAAACAATCATAAGGTTGCTTGCACGGCAACTGACAAGGCTAATCTGCTTGCCAGTCGGTTTGCCTCAAACTCCACACTGAACTCGGTACACCACTCCGTCCCTGATTTTCCTCTGCGAACAGACGCCACACTAGACGATTTGAAAATCACCCCTTCTCAGGTACATGCTATTATAAAAAAACCTAGACACCTCAAAAGCATGTGGACCAGATCTCATCCCGGCTGTGCTATTAAAAAAATGCTCTGCCCAGGTTGCTCCAGTTCTCTCCAAACTTTACAATAAATGCCTTAACGAATCTTGCTTTCCCGACTGCTGGAAAACCGCCTCTGTGGTACCAGTCTTCAAGAATTCTGGTGAAAGAACTGACCCACTAAATTATCGCCCCATTAGCCTCCTCCCGCTTTTCGCCAAAATATTTGAGTCCTTAGTTAATCAAGCCCTAGTCCAGTACCTAACAGCTGCTAAACTCCTGACTGACAAACAATATGGATTCAGGCAAGCCCGTTCAACAGCATATATCTTAACTGTAGTTTCTGAACGTATATACCGTTCATTGGACAAAACAGGGGAGGGTAGAGCGGTAACCCTTTATATATCTAAGGCTTTTGACAGGGTATGGCACGATGGTCTTCTAAGGAAAATTAGATCATATGGAATCAATGGAAGAATTCATAATGTAATTAAATCCTTTTTAAGTAAGAGAAAAATCAAAGTTGTCCTCGACGGTCTTACATCTAAACAATATGACATAAATGCGGGAGTACCTCACGTGTCTATCCTTGGACCTCTATTATTCCTGATATTCATAAATGACCTCCCTGATAAAATTGTTTCGGAGATGGGTATATTTGCCGATGACACCACTCTCTATAACAGGTATGAGGGGAAAACAAATGAACACATATCCAAGGAAATAACAGAAACACTAGAGGATGACCTCCAATCTGTAGTGGAATGGGGACAAAAATGGATGGTCACATTCAATGCTGCTAAGACTAAGCTTGTTTCCTTAAATAACTACAAGAAACCTTCTCTCCCACCAATAGTAATGGCCAAGAACACATTGCCTGAAAGTACTTCTTTTAAACTCCTCGGCCTAACATTTACAGGGAATATGAAGTGGAATAGATACATTGAGAGCATTGCCAAGGCTGCTGCAAGGAGGTTGGCTCCCTCTACCGTGCTAGAAAACTACTTACGCCTGGCAGTATCCTATACCTCTATAAGGCCACCATTCGCCCATGTATGGAGTACTGTTGTCGCATCTGGGCTGATGCATCTTCTGCTTGTCTCTCACTCCTGGACAGGGTTCAAAAGAGAGCCGCCAACCTGATAGGTACTGAACTGTCATCTAGGCCTCAGCCTCTGTCCCATCGACGAGATGTTGCATCCCTCTGCCTGTTCTACAAATTCTTTAATGGTGAATGCTCTTACGAACTGCAAACACTTGTACCTCCCCGACGTAACTACCCCCGACAAACCCGACAAGCTACTAAGTCTCATCCCTTTACAGTAGAGATCCCTAGGTGCAGGAAAGCCTTTTACTCCAATAGTTTCTTCCCTAGAACTGCGGGTCTTTGGAACTCCTTTCCGGGATTCTGTTTTCCCAACTGCACTGATATGCAGAAGTTCAAGTGTAATGTTAACAAACATCTTTCTACTTATCTCCCTTCATAATGACCCTGCTAATTTAGTCCCTGATAGTAGCTCCCTGCTTCAAAGTGGCACTGTGCCTTGTTTGGGCTGAAAATTGAATAAAAAAAATGGATAATGTCTATATCTATCTTTATGCTTACTATTATATAGGGCCACTTTTTGTGTGTGTATGTGTGAGTTCCTTCCTCATAGATTCCGAAACGGTTGAGCCCATCTCTTTCAGATTTCACACAAAGCTAATTTATATTTCTGGCAGTGTTCTTTGATAGGTTTTGTACAGAAAGTCATCCAATAAGTATCGAAAATTGAAAAAATCTGATATTAAAAATAGATTTTTCTGTCTTATAGATATGAACAGATTTTTAAAGGGAAATATTTTATGTTACACTGGTGAAACGTTGGCCGAGGTAACGTAAAATAGTCCCCTGTAAAACTTTTCTTTTTTATCTATAAGATAAGAAACAGTACTTTTAATGTAGTTAAGTAAAAAATATCAGCTAACGTGATATTGTAAACAAACACACTGAATTTGCTGAACGACATTAACCTTATTATGTTTTCTATTTTTGCGAATTAGTACATCAAGCAAAGTATTCCCCCTACTAAAAAAATCAATAGAGGATTGATTCTATGATAATATATATACTCTCTGCATTAATTAAAATATCATCTTTAAGTGTATTGTACGACTGAGCAACGCCGGGCGTTCAGCTAGTTATTTGTACATGAATTTTATTCTATTTAATTAAGATTTATAAATATAAAGAAAGTTTAGCTTAAATATAATAATTATAATTACTTACTCTTCGGCAGGACATAGGTCTAAACTATACGAATGAATCTGGTTTGATATTATCAAAGGCGCTGACAAGTTATCGCCTCTATTTTGGTTTGATGGAGTGGGGTTCCACTGAAACATGCATGCACATATGTAACCAAAAATGTTAGTATAATACTATATATATATATATGTGTGTGTGTGTGTGGGTGTGTATGTTTAAGTTCTAATAATGACGGTTGCGTAAGTATAGAGACACATCTCTGGAGCTACAAAATATTTGTTAGTTTTTTTAAATATTTTTATAAAGCTCCTTTTTAGAAATTAAAACTGAGTTCTCTTCAAGAGTCCGGTCACTAGATGGTCGCATGATTGTTTTCCATGCATACCTGGTGATTTGGAATCCAGAGGCACTAAATTTCTCTCAATTTTTGTATTAATTGCGAGTGACCTAGAGGTAAGATACTCGCATACAAAGTCTGCGATTATTCTTTATTGGGGTTGAAACTGACTACAAGCAGTTATTATCATTTTTCATATCAATGATTGTGTAAGCATGGAACACTTGTGTCTGTATGTGTAAAATTAATTGATAATATTTATTTATAAAATATTGTGGTACTCATGCACTTATTGATCTGTGCTGAAATAATTACGTTATTATTTTGAAAGCCATTCTTAACATGGGGACGGGAGGGTGTTGTCTACCTATTCTGTACTTTCAGCTAACAATTTAATAAAAACAGACATCATTAAACTTTAATTAACTTGAAAATACTATTTCAAAAATAGCGCGGATCAATAAGTGGACTAGCACCAATATTATATATATATATGTATATATATATATATATATATATTTAAATATTAAAATTAGCTACAAAATACGGAGGAAAAAGTATATATATATATATATATATATATATATTTAAATATTAAAATTAGCTACAAAATACGGAGGAAAAAGTATATATATATATATATATATATATATATATATATATATATATATATAACGGCTAAATACAGACAAAAAAGTATAAGGTATTTAAAAAATAAAAAAATGAAAATAAAGGTTAGCTAACCAGGTTTCGTTCCTCACTTATCAAAGCTAAATCGAGGAAAATACGATTAAAACATTAAAAAAAATCATGAATATGGCGGGAGTAGGAAAAAACAAACAGAAATAAACCGGCGAAAAATTACATGGAGACTAAATTAAGTTCTACAAGATTTTCTTTTTGCTTGCAAAGAGAAGGTTTCAAAGACTTAATAAAAGAGTCTTTATAATTTTCAAATGATAGAGAGAGTGCGACTTAATAAGGATCATAAACATGTCAGCACTGAAATTCGTGACACACGCATGGTTATTTATAAGATGGTCGCAAATCGCAGAATAATACGTATTACTCAGAACATCCGACTGTGAAAAATTTGCATAACGAATCTTTGAAGGCACATACGGCTTCAAACGGAAACCTAATCTTTGCGATGTTCGCCCAACATAGTGTGCACTGCAACTACATTTAAATAAATAAATAATAGAATTATTATGGTGGGGGGGAAGAACATCTTTGCGAATAGACAGCAACATAGGCTTAGTTGAAAAAACAACACGCGGGTTCGATGCAAAATAACACCGTCGCACAGACAAAGAAATTTGCTTAGCAAATCGATCACTGATGTTACCTAGCAAAGGTAGACGTATGTACACAGGACATCTATTAGCTATAATGTCTTTGGGTTTATGAAAATTGGAAACTTTCTTATTGATAGTAGTTTTAACAATATCTAAGGGGTAACCATTATTACAGAGGGTCTTAGTGATAAATTTGAGTTCGTCATCTAAATTAATTTCAAAAGAAATCATCAAGGCCCTATGTGCTAAAGTTGTGATTAAATTATATTTTTGGTTTATAAAGCAAAAAGAGTCCCAACGCGTATAGAGACCCGTAAAAGTTTGTTTACGATAAACAGAAGTAAGAAAACACGAGGATCTCTTGGACACAAAAACACCCAAAAACGGAAGAGTAGAATTCGTTTCCTTGTCTACCGTAAACTTAAGGGCTGGATGAACGTTATTAAGGGACACAAAAAAAGCATCCGCATTCGTCTCGTTGTCAAATAAGCAGAAAGTGTCGTCAACGTAACGAAAATAAATGTCTGGTTTGTATGAACCAGGCAATAGACGCTCTTCATGAAAACCCATAAAGATATTAGCCCCGTTTATTTCTGTTTTTTTTTCCTACTCCCGTTATATTCATGACTTTTTGGTTTTATTCGCATTTTCCTCGATTTAGCTTTGATAAGTGAGGAACGAAACCTGGTTAGCTAACCTTTATTTTAATTTTCTATTTTTTAAATTCATTATGCTTTTTGGTCTGTATTTAGCCCTTATAATATTCTGTACCTCCCAGAAATTTTTCATATATATATATATATATATATATATATATATATATATATATATATATATATATATATAAAAGAATACATTGATAAATAAAAATATAGTCTGTTACTAAACAGACAGCTGCTATTTAATACTACTATTACTAATACTAATAATAATACATACATACAAAAATAAACAAACATACATACACACATTTAAACAGAAAGGTGAGATTTATATAATAGATGTATGTATGTATGCACGTATGTATGTATATTTGTATGTCTGCCTAACACTTTCAACAGGGGCAACGGATTTCCACGGGATCTGTATGGTTTTGAAGCTCTACACTTCGGACGACAAATATCGAAACATTAATTCTTTCACCCTCAACTCGACACTTTTCTATAAGGAGGGGTCGCATTTTTCGCAGATATTTTCGAAAATCATCCTTTCTTTCCGATTGACGCCTTAATTTAAACCTTCGTCACTTCCGGGGTGGCGATGGACACAACGGCAAAGTCGTCACACTTTTTCTGCGCGTTCTTTTCGTCCTTCGCGGTACGGGTTCGAGCGTGCCTGCCTACTACTACTTTTTTTGCCGAACACATACCTCTAAATACCCGGGCAATGCCGGGCACACAGGCTAGTCTATTATATAGAGGGCAAAATGAGCGTGAGCGTTTGTGTATGTCCACGATAGGCTTTTTGGGTGGGGGTTGTCGCGTCGGTTACATTCTGCTAGAAGTTTTCACATACTTCCCAGATCGTAATATCTCACATTCGCAAATTCGAGTTAAACAAAATTCCAACCCTGCGGTCATGTCTGCTGTTTGTCTTTTTCGTATAAACAAAAGGAAACTATTCGACCGCAACCGCCTGGCCTTCCGGCCGGGTAGTATCTTTTTTGTATTTGGTCCTTGGTCAATACAGGGAAAACCCTTCATACTGAGACAATTACTATTTTTTGGATACTGCCAGAGTGCCCCATTTTGGGGCAAATGGTTTTCTCCCACATCAAAAACGACCTTCATGGAAGGTTTGAAAGCAACACCATTTCTGCAAGTCATCTTTTCGATTGGTTACGTTTAATTTGAACGCTTTACACTCACGGTCGCATCATGGAGTAGCGGTAAAATGTCAAATTTTCATTCGCTTGCTTTTTTTCGCCTTTGCGTCACGGGTTCGTGCCTGCCTGCTACTTTTTTGCTCAACACACACAAACACCCTAGAACGCCGTTAAGAAGAAAAATAGAAAAAAAAACTGATGAGACGAAAATAACGGCAAGTCAAAAATCGAAAATATACGAGGGGCGTGCCATAAGTAATGCCCCTGACCCACTTCCAGTTGTCTGATCTAGTTCAAATTTTGCATGTGCAATGAGTTATATTTTTACGGTTTATTTGGCAAATTACAGCTAAAAAAAAACTGTGGTTTCTGTTTTACAGATGTTTGAACTGAGTTAGGTGTGAAATGGAGCCTGTTGAATGTCGAGCAGTGATCCTATTTTTGTATTTGAAAGGACGCCCACCACAGGAGACTTTTGATGAAATGAAAGAAACTTATGGTGATAATGCCCCATCATATGACATTGTAAAACGCTAGCATCGTAAGTTACAAACATGGCCGAAGGTCTGTGGAAACAGCTGCCAGACCTGGTCGCCCCTCTTCTGCCATTGATGAGGCATCTGTCCGTCAAGTTGAGGCTGCCATTTTGGAAGATCGGCGCATTATCATTCGCCAAATAGCCCAAGATGTCAAGATTAGTACAGGGTCTGTAGAAACTATCATTCATGAGCATTTGCATATGCATAAGATGTCTGCCAGATTAGTTCCGAGGTTGCTCACACCCTTCCAGAAGCGAGAATACGTCGAGTGCTCGAGGATGACTTTGGAGACGCGCCAAAAAGTTTTTGAAAAGACTGATTACACAGGATGAAACCTGGGTCCATCACTATGATCCAGAGACCAAGGCCAAGTCAATGCAGTGGAAGCACTTGGACTCACCACCCCCAAAGAAGGGAAGGGTGCAGCTCTTCGCTGGCAAGGTAATGCTCACAGTCTTCTGGGTGCAGGACGTAGTAGTGATAACAGATTGCCTGGCAAAGGGTACCACAATTACAGGAGCCTATTATGCTTCACTTTTGAGGAAATTAAGGCAAGCTATCAAACTCAAGAGGCGGGGCAAGATAAGCAAAGGTACCCTCCTCCTGCAGGACAACGCACACAGGCGTGTGGTTATGAAATCCTACCCCATCCTCATTAATCTCCTGATCTTGCACCCTCTGACTTTCACCTCTTCACAGTTATGAAGT